>NC_040083.1:18127893-18430428 GCF_003369695.1 Bos indicus x Bos taurus | reverse complement strand
GGAGGAGACTCTTGCGAGTCCCTTGGACTACAAGAAGATCAAACTAGTCAATCCTAAAGGTAAACAGTCCTGAATATTCATTGGAAGGGCTGGTGCTGAAGCTCCAATTCTTTGGCCACCTGCTGCGAAAACAGACTCATTAGAAAAGACTCTGACACTCGGAAAGATTGAAGGCAGAAGGAGAAGGGGGCGACAGAGAATGAGAGGATTGGATGGCATCACTACTCAGTGGACATGAGGTTGAGCAAGCTCTGGGAGATGGTGAAGGACAGGGAAACCTGGTGTACTGCAGTCCATAGGGTCGCAAAGAGTCAGACATGATTGAGCAACTGAACAACAACAAATCTTCCATACACAGAATATTAAATATATATATATATATATATATATATATATATATATATATATATATATTAGGCCTCAAATATTAGGAGATAAAATGCAAACTACATCTATCTAAAAAAATGTACATATTGATAATTAAAAATGAAAAGTCTAACAAGAGAGATGAAAACATTAAATATCTGGGAACCTCCCCCTCTCTAAGGATATGCTCACATAGGTTGCTTCCCACATATGTTTTTGCCATTGGTATCACTGCACACACATACTTTAGTACTTTGCATGCATGTTTAAATATTCACGTTCTCCATTTTTCTTAGAAGAAGGCAATGCCAAAGAATGCGCAAACTACTGCACAATTGCACTCATCTCACACGCTAATAAAGTAATGCTCAAAATTCTCCAAGCCAGGCTTCAGCAATACGTGAACTGTGAACTTCCAGATGTTCAAGCTGGTTTTAGAAAAGGCAGAGGAATCAGAGATCAAATTGCTAACATCCGCTGGATCATCGAAAAAGCAAGAGAGTTCCAGAAAAACATCTATTTCTGCTTTATTGACTATGCCAAAGCTTTTGACTGTGTGGATCACAATAAAGTGTGGAAGATTCTGAAAGAGATGGGAATGCCAGACCACCTGACCTGCCTCTCGAGAAACCCATATGCAGGTCAGGAAGCAACAGTTAGAACTGCACATGGAACAACAGACTGGTTCCAAATAGGAAAAGGAGTACGTCAAGGCTGTATACTGTCACCCTGCTTATTTAACTTCTATGCAGAGTACATCATGAGAAACGCTGGGCTGGAAGAAGCATAAGCTGGAATCAAGATTGCCGGGAGAAATATCAATAACCTCAGATATGCAGATGACACCACCCTTATGGCAGAAACTGAAGAGGAGCTAAAAAGCCTCTTGATGAAAGTGAAAGAGGAGAGTGAAAAAATTGGCTTAAAGCTCAACATTCAGAAAACGAAGATCATGGCATCTGGTCCCATCATTTCATGGGAAATAGATGGGGAAACAGTGGAAACAGTGTCTGACTTTATTTTGGGGGGCTCCAAAATCACTGCAGATGGTGACTGCAGCCATGAAATTAAAAGACACTTACTCCTTGGAAGGAAAGTTACGACCAAACTAGATGGCATATTCAAAGGCAGAGACATTACTTTGCCAGCAAAGGTCCGTCTAGTCAAGGCTATGGTTTCTCCAGTAGTCATGTGTGGATGTGAGAGTTGGACTGTGAAGAAAGCTGAGCAGCAAAGAATTGATGCTTTTTAACTGTGGTGTTGGAGAAGACTCTTGAGAGTCCGTTGGACTGCAAGGAGATCCAATCAGTCCATTCTAAAGGAGATCAGTCCTGGGTGTTCTTTGGAAGGAATGATGCTAAAGCTGAAACTCCTGTACTTTGGCCACCTCATGTGAAGAGTTGACTCATTGGAAAAGACTCTGATGCTGGGAGGGATTGGGGGCAGGAGGAGAAGGGGACAACAGAGGATGAGATGGCTGGATGGCATCACCGACTCGATGGACATGAGTTTGAGTGAACTCTGGGAGTTGGTGATGGACAGGGAGGCCTGGTGTGCTACAATTCATGGGGTCGCAAAGAGTCGGACATGACTGAGCGACTGAACTGACTGAACTGTGGCGATTCTCTTATTTTCCCTATTTTACACATGAGAAAATTTAGAAGATAATTTACTCAAGGACATTCAACTCAGTGGAGATGGCAGAGCAGTAATTCAAGACTGCCTGATTCCAACGCCTAAGATTTATCATGCTGTACCTAGATGCTGTCACTGATTTTTAGGAGTCAACTGGCTTACTGGTCTCTAAACTGAACTCTTTATAAATGTATTATAGAAACACATTTTAAGAAAGCCCACGACATTAAAAGTCAGTAAAGTTAGGGATTGTTCTACAACACATCTTTAAATACTTCATCTAATTAATAAAGAAAGGATTCGTAACACTAATTAACCCCGTAGGACAACAGTAGGAGCTATTGCCAAAAGATAATAAAATTAAAATTTCTGTGTTTTTAAAGTAGTATTTTTACTTATCCTTGCATCTGCTGATCTTTAAAGATCCATCAGTATCCTCACGACAAGAGCTCCCTTACTACCATAAGTTTCAACAAGTGAGGAACAACCACCACAAGTGCACAGGTTATATAGCTCAGCCTAAAACCATCACATCAAAATGGTACTACCCTAAAAATAAGTTGCAGTAATATCTGATAATCACAATTCAAGTCTTAATCTTCATGTTCTTTTGATATCAGATTTTCTGTAGCTCTGAGAAAATAGATGAATTTATCTGGCCTCCTCTAGTCGTGACATGTTTGTGTATCTTTTAGGGTGATGAAAAAATAAAACCTATGTTCAATTTCTGTATAAATACTATTGCAGGGACATAGATGTTAACTCCTTTTATTTTAAACCTCAGCCTGCCTTTGTATGAATAATCTCTTGGGTCTCCTCCAAATTTTCTCTAAGTACTGGTGACTCAAAACAAAGAAAATGTGAGTGAAGTGGTGTGTATTAGAGCCTCTGTAACTCACTCATAAACCCCACAGTGTAAGAAGTAACATAGAATTATCAGACATCTGGGTTTCAGATAATTTCCCAGTCATTTAGAATCATGTAGACGGCAGTGGCTTGGCTTAGAAAGAAAATGTAGTATGCAACCTTGAAAATAGATTTAGATGGCATCTCTATTAGAGTCAACTGCTTTATTCTTTTTGTAATAAGACAACTCCTTCCTTCCATTGCTGCTGATGACCTTCCTTCACACTTTGTTAAGAAAATAGAAAAAGAAGAAAGTAATGCCTTTAGAGTCCCTCTGATAAATTTGCTGTTCCACCAATATCTCATCTACTATCTGCTTTCACTCTTATGACAAAGAATGAAGTGTCCCTGCTCTCTTCGAAGGCCAGTCTTTTCATATAGTCTCAGACTCCTATCCTCTTGTCCCTATCTCCTCTTTTGGAGGACACTGCTATTCATCTGCTCCAGGAACATCGATCTTTCCCTTTCCATTGTATCATTTCTAAGTGTGCGCTCAGTCGCTCGGTTGTGTCTGACTCTTTGCAACCTCATGGACTGTAACTCCACAGGGGCTCCTCTGTCCATGGAATTTTTTCAGGCAAGAGTACTGGAATGGGTTGCCATTTCCTTCTCCAGTGTATCTTCCTATAATTGAAAATAATAAATAGACAAGTTTCTCTTAAGCCTGTATTGGCTCACTGTCACTTCATTTTGTTGTTATCACTATTCTTTTAAATGGAAAAGTCTTGAAAAATCTGTTAATAACTGGGCATCTACGAGTCACTTTGTCACCTTCCAATGTTTCTTTTAACCTGCACCACTGAAACCCCTCTGGTCAATGTCAAACACGGCCTTGGTGATGACACAGCTCCTGGATGCTTTTGTGTCCTCTCCTTGCTCTACCAGTCAGGGTATTTGGCACACTTGGTAATCCCCAATCCCTGTCACAGGCCCTTTGGCATCCACGAAGTCTCATGCTCCTGAATTTTGTTCTATCCCACAAGCTACTCCTTCTAAGTTTTCTTTTCTGGCGTCAGCATCTTTAGGTGATATCCAAATATTTAGGAGTTCAGGGCCCAATATTTTTCTGTCTATATTTACTCCCATGAGATTTCTTTGACTCTCTATGTATTGATGCCCAAATGTACATATTCAGCCCTGATCAAGTCCCTGAGATTTAAATTCTTATATCCAAGTAATTATAATACGTCTTCATGTCTATTTCCAAAAAAAAAAAAAAAGCATTACCCTGATTTCTCTCTGGGCCGTCAGTCAGACTGATGATTTAGAACTAAAATGATATTCTATATATCTAGTGCTCAAAGTCAATGGCTTAACATTACATTTAGAGCAAAGTGCATTTTTTTTTTCAGAGTTTACAAGAAAGGACTGGTTCTCACTACGTGTCCTACTTCTCATTTCTACTACATTCTCCTTAATTCCTTCTATTCACTTCAATTTTCTCTTTCAGACTTGACTAAAACTAGTAAGTAATTAATTAAAAGAAATTTTTATATGTGACACATTTGAATAGATTTTTCAAGGTTCCTTTAAAAAGCAAAAATATTTTTCTCCATTTGCACTGCACAACTTTTTAATTGACCTCAAGCTGTTGTTTTGAGTAAATAAGCCCTTACATTTTTTGATCCCTCATAGTAGGGCTAAAAGTTTTTACTACTGGGTTTTCAAATACTCTACGTAACTTGATGGAGAGGACTCTTACCACTTCTATTGATGTTATTGCTATTTCAGAAAAACGATGCATATGTATAATTGAGGTCACATACGTAGACTCAGCAGTGGGATAAGAAGATACAGGGCAATAGATTCTTAAGGTGTTCTGATTTTCTCACTTCCCAGTGAATTTGCTGCGTTTTAATCTTATTTTTCCATCATTCAGAAAGCTTTAGAGGCTACCCTATAAAAAATTCTGTTTCTAATAATGGATGATTACAAATGATTTTTTAGTTTACCATAAGGCCAAGAAGACAATAGCTATGTCTGCCTTTTTCTTTTGTAACAAAACTTGATCTAAGTTTGTACTTGACTAATCAAGTACAGTAAACAGTTTACTTTAGAATGATATGTATTCTTCCTCTATCTTGTTTTGTTTCTATTGGATTTCATTTGTAACTGCTGTGTTTAGAAATATTTTGTGAAAACTTGAAAAAATCTTTTCACAAGTAAATGGGATATAAAAAATTTTGATACATGAAATAAACTGCAGGAGAGTGTTGAGCTACTTACCAGCAGCTCTCTTATAATGGAGCTCATGGTTGTAGTGGATGAGAAATTGAAAATAAATCTGAGCTGTGTGATATAAAAGTTGTTATCTAGCAATAGATGAAGATGTTGTCATGGAGAAAAATATAATCCCACTATTCTATACTTATTAGACAATACTGTTAAAAGAAACATAAGTCAAGCTACATGAGTACTTTAAAATTTTCTTGAAGCCATATTAAGAAAGTAAAATAAACAGATAAAATAACTTTATTAACATATTTTATTTAGCCTAATATATCAAATGTTATAATTCTAACATGTAATTAATATAAAATTATTAATGTAATATTTTGAGATTTTCTGACTAAGCCTGTTAAATCCAGTGTTTATTTCACATTTATTTATGCATCTCAAGTCAAACTACTCAAATACTCAACAGCCACCTCTGGCTATGGGCTACCAATTGGCCAGTGTATTAGACTCTATCTGAAAGTGAATACCAATTTAAGACACGCCTAAGAAGCTATTAGAAAGTGAAAGTGTTAGTCGCTCAGTCATGTCCTACTCTTTGCAGCTTCACAGACTGTAGCCTGCCAGGCTCCTCTGTCCATGGAATTATCCAAGCAAAGATACTGGAGTGGGTAGCCATTCCTTTCTCCAGGGCATCTTCTCAAGTGAGGGATCGAACCTGGGTCTCCTGCATTGGAGGTGAACTCATTACCCTCTGAGCCACCAGGGAAGCCCACAGGAACTGTCTATAAATAAACAAGACGAGAGAAACATTCACTTCTCCTGAACTCTGCTTTATTGATTCCGTAAAGAATAGCAAGGAGAGATAAGAAAGCCTTCCTCAGCGATCAATGCAAAGAAAGACTAGAGATCTCTTCAAGAAAATCAGAGATACCAAGAGAACATGTCATGCAAGGATGGGCTCGATAAAGGACAGAAATGGTATGGACCTAACAGAAGAAGAAGATATTACCAAGAGGTTGCAAGAATACACAGAAGAACTATACAAAAAAGATGTTCACGACCCAGATACACACGATGGTGTGATCACTCACCTAGAGCCAGACGTTCTGGAATGCAAAGTCAAGTGGGCCTTAGGAAGCATCACTACAAAGCTAGTTGAGGTGATGGAATTCCAGTTGAGCTATTTCAAATCCTAAAAGACGATGCTGTGAAAGTGCTGCACTCAATATGCCAGCAAATTTGGAAAACTCAGCAGTGGCCATAGGACTGGAAAGGGTCAGTTTTCATTCGAATCCCAAAGAAAAGCAATGCCAAAGAATGTTCAAACTACCACACAATTGCACTCATCTCACATGATAACAAAGTAATGCTCAACATTCTCCAAGCCAGGCTTCAACAGTACATGAACCATGAACTTCCAGATGTTCAAGCTGGATTTAGAAAAGGCAGAGGAACCAGAGATCAAATTGCCAACATCTGCTGGATCATCGAAAAAGCAAGAGAGTTCCAGAAAATCATCTACTTTTGCTTTATTGACTATGCCAAAGCCTTTGACTATGTGGATCACCACAAACTGTGGAAAATTCTTCAAGAGATGTGAATACCAGACCACTTGATTTGACGCCTGAGAAATCTGTATGCAGGTCAAGAAGCCACAGTTAGAACTGGACATGGAACAACAGACTGGTTTCAAATTGGGAAAGGAGCACCTCAAGGCTGTATATTGTCACCCTGTTTATTTAACTTATATGCAGAGTTCACCGTGTGAAATGTCGGGCAAGATGAAGCACAAGCTGGAATCAAGATTGCCAGGAGAAATATCAATAACCTCAGATATGCAGATGACACCACTTTTATGGCAAAAAGCGAAGAAGAACTAAAGAGACTCTTGATGAAAGTGAAAGACGAAACTGAAAAGTTGGCTTAAAACTCAACTGTCAGAAAACTAAGATCATGGCATCTGGTCCCATCACCTCATGGCAAATAGATGGGAAAACAATGGAAACAGTAACAGACTTTATTTTCTTGGGCTCCAAAATCACTGTAGATGATGACTGCAGCCATGAAATTAAAAGATGCTTGCTCCTTGGAAGAAAAGCTATGACCAACCTAGACAGCATATCAAAAACAGAGACAATACTTTGCCAACAAAGGTCCATCTGGTCAAAGCTGTGGTTTTTCTAGTAGTCCTGTATTGATGTGAGAGTTGAACTATAAAGAAAGCTGAGTGCCTAAGAATTGATGGTTTTGAACTGTGGTATTGAACACTCTTGAGTGTCCCTTGGACTGCAAAGAGATCCAACCAGTCCATCCTAAAGGAAGTCAGTCCTGAATATTCATTGGAAGGACTGATGCTTAAGCTGAAACTCCCATACTTTGGCCACCTGATGCAAAGAGCTGAGTCATTTGAAAAGACCCTGATGCTGGGAAAGACTGAAGGTTGGAAGAGAAGGGGATGACAGAGAATGAGAAGGTGGGATAGCATCACCGATGCAATGGACATGAGTCCATGGGGTCACAGAGTCGGACACAACTGAGCAACTGAACTGAACAGAACTGACATAGCATTTAAAATATTTCTTTTCAAATAAACATGATTTTGTTTTACCTCCTGCTGCAGCAACTTCAAAATGCTGCAAGCAAAAAACTACTAAAAATTACAAATTCCCACCTAAGAAACCCTGCCTACAAGATGATAATTAGTCCTATTTTTGAAGGACCACAAATTATTGCCATACAATTAGATACATCTCTAGGAAAACTAATCTCTTGGCTTTCAAAATACATTTTTTGCAGAAAGAGAAAAGTAATCTCTTTGCATTAATTTTGGGAACACTTTTTTCAAAAGTAAAAAAATAATTATTTGTTACCTCTAATATTCTAGGTATTTATTAGGGATAAATGGTGAATAAGATAGTATGGTTGCCTTTACAAATTCACAATCAAATGATGTACCTTTATGTGATATCACGTTTTAAGATACATATCCACTTCAGTGAAACTTCTAAGAGCAAGGCTTTCTTTTTAAAGTGTTTTTTAAATATTTAATGTATACAACTCGATGGGCTTGGAGATAACTATACATCTGTGATGACAAACCTAGACAGTGTTTTGAAAAGCAGAGACATTACTCTATCAACAAAGGTCCAAATAGTCAATGGTCTTCCCAGTGGTTACATGCTGCAGTCAGTGCAGCAGGTAGGGATCGAAAGTGGTCAACGCACAGTTTGGGAAAAAGAAACTAGAGACAGAGTTAAAGTTTCAAAGATGGGACTGGGAGACTCAAGATCTCTTGGATCCAGAGCCCTGTTCCTCGGAGTCACATCACTTTTATTTAGTGTCTTGACAAGCAGAAAGTATCTGTAGTGCTACGATGAAATCCGCCTCCTGTGTCCCCAGTCACATCTCCCATTTTATTGATTACTTTAAACTATCTTTCTTATTTTCTTGTACAAGCGCTATCACCTAGCTGGAGGTCATAGATCTGCATATGCCTTGGGAAAACATCTTAGTGTGTGCACAAGCAGCGTTCTGAACTTAGGCTGACCTAGCGTTCCAAGGTCCACACTGTTTTTCCTTAGCTTAGCAGAGTATGCCGACCCCAGCTAATCAACCCGATGTACTTTTACTTGGGTTATGCTGTATTGCTATGTTTTGCTTTTATTCTTTCCCATGGTGATTTTCTCATGGCTTAGCCAGAGCAACAGGCAGCTGACCATTAACCCCTGCAGTTACGTATGGTTGTGAGAGCTAAACTGTAAAGAAGGCAGAACACCAAAGAATTGATGCTTTCAAACTGGTGCTGGAGAAGACTCCTGAATGTCCCTTGGACAGCAATGAGATCAAACCAGTCAATCTTAAGGAAATCAACCCTGAATACTCATTGGAAGGACTGATGCTGAAGTTCCAGTATTTTGGTCACCTGATGTGAACAGCTGACTCATTAGAAAAATCCTTGATGCTGGGAAAGATTGAGGGCAGAAGGAATACAGGGTGTCAGAGGATGAGATGGCTGGATGGCATCACTGATGCAATGGACATGAACTTGGACAAATTTTGGGTGATGGTAAGGGACAGGGATGCAGTCTATGATGCAGTCTATGCGGTCACAAAGAGTCGGACACGACTAGGCAATTGAACAACAACAATATACATCTGTGAACCAGCATCACAAGCTATGCCATAAACATAGCCCTCATTTCCACAAGTTTCCTGACATCTTTATTTTTTGTGTAATAAGAACACTTAACATAAGATCTACCCTCTTAGCAAAATTTTAAATGTGCAATATAGTGCCATTAACTATCTAACTATAGACCAGTAAGATCTCTAGGACTTATTTATCCTGTATAACTGAAACTTTGTACCCTTTGACTAATAGTTCCCTATTTTCTCCTCCTCCTCCCAGCCTCTGGCAATGAGCATTCCACTCACTGCTGCTGTGAGTTTGACTCTCTTAGACTCCTCATATAAGTGAAAATATGTAGTATTTCTACTTCTGTGTTCTGCTTCACTTAGGTTCTAATGTTGAAATGAATGAGTTCACATATGTCTTTGACATCATGATTACAATTCCTTTGGATATACATCCAAAGTGGGATTCCTGAGTCATATGGTAGTACTATATTTAATTTTTTGAAGACTTCCATACTATTTCCCATAGTGGCTGCACCAATTTGCATTCTACCAATAGTAGATGGAGAGGGAAATGGCAACCCATTCCAGTGTTCTTGCCTGGAGAATCCCAGGGACGGGGAAGCCTGGTCGGCTGCCGTCTATGGGGTCGCACAGGGTCGGACACGACTGGAGCGGCTTGGCAGCAATAGTATGCAAAGGTTTCCTTTTCTCTATGTCTTCATCAACACCTATTTAAAAAAAAAAAAAAAAAAGTAACAGCCATCCTAGGTATGAGGTGATAGCTCATCATGGTTGTGATTTTCATTTCTCTGAGAAATAGAGATATTGCACATCTTGTCATATACCTGTTGATCACTTGTATGTCTTGTTTAGAGAAATGTCTATTCAAGGTCTTTGTCTACTTTTTATTCCGATAATTTTCTTCTTTAGTTCCTCCCTCCCTCCCTCCTTCTATCCTTTCTCTCTCTCCCTCTCACTTTCCCTTCTCTTCTTCCTTCCTGCTTGCTATTGAATTATAGACAGAATTTCCTTAAATATTTTGCATATTAGCCCTTTATCAGATACACGGTTTGCAAATATTTTCTCCCATTCCAGAGGCTGCTTTTTCATTTTGTTGATGGTTTCCTTTGTTATGCAGAAGCTTTTAAACTAGATGTAATCTTACTCATCTATTTTTGCTTTTGGTATCATCGCCAAGAAATCACTGCCAAGACCAATGTTAAGAGACTTTCGTTCTATATTTTCTTCCAGGAGTTTCTAAGATTTCAATCTTACATTTAAGTCTTTAAAACCACTTTGAGTTACTCTTTGTATTGGTCGACCCGGCGTTCCAAGGTCCACACTATGTTTTTCCTTAGCTTAGCAGGGTATGCTGCTAAGAGTTCAGTTTCATTCTTCCACACATGACTATCCAGTTTTCATGGCACCATTTACCACAGAGACTATCTTTTCCACATTGTGTGGGATATTCACTTTTAAATTGTATCTAAAATTAAATGAATTGATGAGAAGTTATACACATAAGGAGAATTAAAATGGAAAGAAAGCTTTGTGCGTGAAAAGTAGAAGGCTCCGTAATGGCTGACTCAAAACCACCTGCCTCACTCAGTGTAAACTTTGTACGTCTTGTTGTCCCGATTTATATACCAAAAATTGAAAAAAAATTGTTAAATGAAAAATGGTAAATTATTTTGGATTGAGAAATGATATTTGTTATTTATTCCCCTTCAATTCTTTGTAAGCTTTCCGAAGTAGTGACTGAGGACAGTGCCTGTCCACAGAGCAGGGATTCAACATACATTTCAAAAGTGAATGACAGTTTCATCAATACAAGAATGGATTATTTCTAAATTGCTCACCTTGTATATATGTTTGAGATTTGATCTTTAGAATGCTAAAATACAGATTAGTAGGTGGATGATACTGCGTCTTTCCCTATTTTAAGATAGCAGGGAAAACATCTATGCTCAAAAATGATGCATCACTGGTATTGTACTCTATCAAAATCCACGTAGGCCAACGAAGCAAATAATTCTCATCATGAAGGATTTTCAAGTGGTACAAAAATGCTCATAAAATAGTTCATATACACACTGCATGAGAGAAGCAGTAAGATGTGCAGTGCTAGTGGGGTTAGAAGTAACTAAATTTAGGTTTCTTTGATAAATATTGAGTACATACATTAAAACACTGTATCTCCAATTTTATAACATGTAACACTCAGGGTATTATCTTAATCTCTTATGACAAATGTTTTAGATTAATTGCCTTGATCATTTTGAGACAGAACCAGTTACTTTTAAGCAATACGAGAAAGCTCATTCTTTGTATCATTTAAAAATCGATTTTTATAAAAGTTATCTTAAATATCATTGCCGTTAGCTTTAGCAAATCTTTTTCATTTGTATCAGGTTTTAGATTTTCAATGCACTTTCATGTAAACTCATCTCTTTTGATTTTTCTCAACAATTCTGAATTGATATTACTATGCTATAAGTAAAGATACTGAATTCAGTGGACTTTTCTGACTTCAGGTTAAAGAAAGGAAATCTCGAGAGACTGCCACAAAAATCCAGTCTTCCTTTCTTGTATAAATGCCTCTCATTCTTTGATTTGATCAACATCCTCCTCCAATCCACATTATAGAGACACAGAGATAGTATGCCATCTGTACACAAAAGACCCAAGAACTCTTTCTCATCAACTTCACAATCCTGGTGTTAAGCCTGATAAAGAGAGGGCGCTGTTTTCCTTACATTTCTTATGAAAATGATGTATTTCTCCCCTAACACTAGTTCTGATTCCAAGTCTCCACTTTGTCTCTTTCTTACACCCAATGCACACTGCCAAGACTCCAAAATTACGAAATTTTCAAATCTTCACATGCATGATTAATTAATTCTACTTATCCTAGTAGAATTAATTCAACTTATATAGCATATAGAAAGATATCAGAATTCAGTTGCCAGTAAGACTGTTTAGTGAAATTCAACTTTTAAAATAAGAAGTTCTCTTGTGCATCTTCAGGTTATTTTTCAGAGTTGTCTCTTGTATGTTTTTTTCCTCCCAAAGTCCAATATGATTTCTACACTTGTGCTGTGTTTCTTGATAGTCACCTGGGCTCTCAGAATCACTCAGCCATCCTTTTATCTCCCCACTGACTACCTTTGAAATATCTTTAATCGACGTTTGAAACTTTTCTCTACTTTTACAACAGCTAACTTAATTCAACAAATGATTTTACTGTTTTATGGAAAATATATGACCTCACCCAATCTACCTGTCTCCAATCTCATTCTTTCCCTGTATCATCACATGTGCTTTTCTCGCTAGCTCCTCTTTAAGAATTTAATCTATTCCTTTACCAGACTGTTCTAACCCTCTGTGCTTTTGAGATCATCCATTCATGAAAATGTGTTACTTCAATTATATCATCCTCCATTACCCTGTTCATCACATGTTCTTTTATTCACATCTCTCCTGAAATGTAGTCTAATCCATTCTATACACATGATATAAATAATACTGCCCTCAGCAAATTTTCCAACTCTATTCTTCTCTTTAACAAGATACTTATTTAAAAACATTTAATACCCAATTCCTTGTAGCTGCTCAACAATTTATAATGTTAACAGTTTGCCCCCAAAACCTAACGAATTAAAACCACCATTAATTGTTGATCATAGGTTTACTTGGTGGTGGTTTTGCTGATCTTGGCCTGGCTGGGTTGACCTATACAGGGAACATCTATGTGATTATCTGACTAGTTGTTTGGAAACTGGCCCGCTGAAGATAGTTGGTTGGCTGCTGGCTCGGGTAACAGGAGTGATCAGTTACTAGCAACAGAGTCTTCACCATAACTAAAGGCAGATCCATTAAGTTTAAAATACAATGGAGGTTTTAAGTTTAAAATGATAGAATCAAAAGTAAAGTGAGGATATTTGGAAAAATGAAAGGCCAAGGAAGACTTTGATCAGAACCATGTATGAAATATCAGGTAGATTGCTGTTCAATTTCTCTAAGAATTCAAATTTTAGAGTAGAATGCCTACCACTCAGACAAGAATGTTTAAGCACCAACAACCTCACTAATGTCCTTTCTCAAATTTTCTCTAAACTTTAACAGGTATTTGAGAACCTGGATTTAATAAATTAACATGAATAAGGCCAACACTATACTCATAAGCATTAACAGATTCTGAATATGATTTTTAAATAAGCAAAATCCCCTACTTATTACACCAACATAGTTTAATTCTGATCTTTAAGAGATGTTAATGTTAGCATGAAATTTGAGCAGAATAACCTCATAAAATCAGATGTAGATATTATCTAAATATTTTCCTTGGTTCTTATTTCCATTTTATAAATATATTTTTAGTCTATATCAGATAACTGGGCTTCGTTGGTGGCTCAGAGGGTAAAGCATCTGCCTGCAATGCAGGAAACCCGGGTTCAATTCCTGGGTTGGGAAGATCCACTGGAGAAGGAAATAGCAACCCACTCCAGTATTCTTGCCTGGAAAATCCCATGGATGGAGAAGCCTGGTAGGCTACAGTCCATGGGGTCGCAAAGAGTCAGACACGACTGAGCGACTTCACTTCTCACACTCTTCACTCTATATCAGATATGTAAAATATGTATCAGGAAAGCAAGTTTATAGTAGAAAAGCTGGAATTTATAATTGATCACTTAATCACTGAACAGAAATACTAATAAATTTTATCATTCACTCATGAAGATTTTATGACAAATTCTCAGTGAAAAATCTGTTCCTTTAATCAAAACAGAAAATGCTATTTTGGCACTGAAGATAAAATCATTCTGCTAATAATTATTTAGAATATTAATGATTTAATGAATAATTTGGAATTAATCATGGTAATACTCATAAATTGGCAAATCTATGTCTAAGGTTATTAAATAACAAAAGATATTTTCAAGTATCTTTCAAATATTCATAATGTTGAAGAAGTTTAGCAAAGATACCTTGGTCTATGATCTACAAAATACTTTATATTACTCTGATTTACACCCTAATTTTTATAGATAAAAACATAAAGATAGCATATATTGTGAGTAGTACCAATAAAAATTTCTGATTAAAAAAATGCCAGTGCTCTTCACTGAATTATGACATATTTTTGTTGCTTGTTTCTATAAATTATAAGCCCTCTTTTCATTGCACAACAAATCTGAAGTTATGAAAATAAAGTGTTATTGTAACAAGGAAGATAATCTGCAGTTTTAGGTTATTTTTTTTTATCAAACTAGAACCCAGATAAAACTTTTCTAAAATCAGCTTTATCCATTTCTTAATCCAGTACTTATTTTGATATAACAAAATATCTTTTATAAACTATATGATGCCTTATCAATTAACAGAGGCGAAATTCAAAAGTTGAAATATATACTAGCCTTAACTCATGTTATGGGGCATTTGGGTTTCAGAATTTTTAAGACCTTTCAGGAATTATGCTCAAAAAACTTCCTCATTAGTGTGTGTACCTCAGTATTTTACAAAAATTGTTTTCACCATATTTACATTGTACATTATTTTAATACAAAAGGTGTTTAAAACTAGGTAAACTGAATATTTTGCTTAGTTCTTGAATTGCCAATTGACACAATTGGGAATTATTTTTAATTTTTTATATTATTTCCTTATTATAAAACCTTTAACTCCCATTTGCTTAAAAGGAGAGAAAAATGTCAATGCATTCGAAATCTACATATCTGCTAAAACCCATAAATTCGTATGGGAGCAAAATACAGAAGGAAAGTATAAGTAAAACATTTACTTTGAACTTGTACATTTTAGATTTTAAATTGACACAGCCCTTATTCTGAAGCAGGCATTCTGCATATAGCATCTCAATAAAATTTTTATAACATTCTGAGGTAGTTAGAAAAATTTTAATGGTGAGAAATTTTTAATGGTGTGAAAACTAAGGCTTAGAGAGATTAACTAATTTATATGCAAAGTAGGAATAGGGACAATCTGCTTTTTGCCTATTCTTCAATTCTTAGTGCCTCCTAAAAATGTTTTAATTCTTTCCCTATTAAATAAAGACAGAAATACTTTTCACATACCAACTTATTCTCACCAAGTTTCTTCTAACATTTCTTGATCATAGAAGATCTTAATGTTCACAACTATCAACTATCTTTAAGTAAAATGTACAAAGTGTTTTCAATACCCAGGATTAGAAAAATCTCGAAATTATTTTCCTTGGCAACTTGTTTCATAAAATTGGCTATGAAACTTTTGGAGTATGCCACAAATAAAACAAAAACTCTAATTTATGATTTTTTTCTAACTGTAACAAAAACTCTTTTTATTCTTCTTAAACTGAAGTGTTTTCCACCACTTAAACACTCTTTTACACGTATGATCTCTACCAGGTACAACGTCACCCTCTTGATTAATAGGCAAAAGTGTTATTCACTGACAAAGTAGAATCAACTGATCTTAGAATATTTGTTAGGATTAATCTCATTTTTTTGGAATTGAAATTACAACTGACACTTAAATCATATTGTTTTGGGGCTTTTGATGAACATATAATTCATAATTTCTCAAAAATTTTTAAACATTAGCAGTATTAGGCAAAATAGCTGTGTTCTATATTCTGTCAAGTCTAAAACGTGCACAAATTACAAAATAATGTTTAGATTATCTAATTTTTTTGATTATTTTAAAAGATCATTGTTACATAAAGTGAAAAGAGAATGATAGCTTACAAAGGATAATCAAGTTCAGATATTAAGGAAACGTATAAACACTTAACACACTTTAAATAACAGTCATGGGATAGCTTCAGGTTAGTTTCCGTGCACCAAATTTATTTATCAATTCGAAGGATTACTTATAGGAAGATAGTTTAAAATTTCCCAAGGCAGGGGGATGATGGGGGAGTGGGATTAACAAATCAGTATATATTAGATGCATAAGGACTAGAACCAGGGCAGACATGAGTTTCTAAATTATAAACATCACTTTGTGCATTAAAGGGTGATATTTCACAGGATACCAAAGTAACACCGACTTATAAAAACAAACCAAACACTTAAAATGTTGGCCACATGAGAGAGACTAGCTGGAGGCTTTAGGAGACGATGAAAAACAAATCCAGCCAAATCAAAATGTACTATCATCCCTGGAAGAACCAAAATAGAGGAAAAAATACCACAGGTCCTTACAACACCCAGAAAAGTTCAGGCATTAGGAAGGGTCGACTGCCACCCACTTCACGCTGTTTTAAAGCCCGCCCCTCCGGAGCTAGGTCTCCATTGAACTAGCAGGCGCCAGAGACATGTGCTCTGTGCATGGCAGGACTCAGCCCCATGCCCTCCCCAACCTCTCCCCAACCTCTGCGGGTAGAAAGCTCGCCCCCGGGAAGTGTCAGGGCCAGGCCGGAGGCGGGAGCGCGCGGCTCACGCGTGCGCCAGGTGGGGGCAGCACTGAACGGAGGAGGAGCCTGCACGAGGCTCCGCCTCTCGAGGCTGCGGCCTCGGGCTATGGCCAGGGCTCGGAGGGCTCTGGCTCTGGGACTTGGAGGCCTGAGTTTGGGCTGCCCAGAGAGGGCTCCTCCTTGTCTCCAAGCGGTCGCGGCCCCCTCTGTTCGAGGTGCAGCTGCAGCAAGGCCCGCCGGTACATGGCTTCCAGCTTCTCGAGCCGGGCTCTAAGGGCCCTGGGGCTCCCCGGCTCGTCCTCGGGGCCGCCGCCCCTCGCCCTCCGGTTCATGCTGGCCTCCTCCGGGACCGGGGTCGCCCTCGCCGAGTCCGCGGACGCCCCGTCGCTGCCCTCGCCAGGGAACCGCAAGGCCTGACGAAAGAGGCTGCGGTTCTCGCGCTTCAGCCGCCGGTTCTCGAGCCGCAGCCGGGCGTTCTCCTCGCGCAGCCTCGCGTTCTGCCGGTCCCGCTCGTCCCGCGCGCAGATGGCCTCCAGATGGCTCGCCGCCAAGTCGGCGAACCGCTCCTCCAGCTGCTGTCGGGCGCCGCCCGCACGGCCTCGCCAGCCCACGCTGCCGCCGCTGCCGCCACCCCCACGAACGCGGCCTGGGCGGCCTTGCCCGCGGCTGTCTCCGCCGCCTTCCCCGCCGCCACAGCTCCCGCGCCTGGTGGCGCCACCACGCATGCGCCACATCGGTCCCGTCCCAGCCGCGCTGCCAGCGCCGTGGGCCGAGGGGCCGCGCTGTCAGGCGCCAGCGAGTTCGGGGCCCGGCGGGGCGGCCAGGGCAGCTGCGGAGGAGGAAAGGAGGTGGCGGGCGGCGGCTGCTGGCTTGAGGCCAGAGGAGGCCGGGAGTTTGCCCGGTCTGAGGCGTGTCTAGTCTTCTCGGGTGGAGCTGCCCCCGGGGCCTGGGATCTCCAGGCCAGCTCACACACAATGCCCCCGGGGAGCGCTCTGCTGCTCAGCCCTTTTCAGCTGCGCGCTGGGGGGAAAACTGTATCCCAGACTCTGCCAGGGCGCTTCGCGAGGCCCTGAAGGAACCCGCCTGCCTCACCCCGTCCCTAGCCCAGCCACCAGTTACCTTGCCTTTTACAGGGCAATCTCGAAGCAAATAATAGTACAGTGAGAAGTTACGGAATAGCTTTATGGGGCAGGTTGAAAAGCTTAACGGGTTCATTTAGAACACAACGGTTTAAACCACCTCCAAGCTTAATAAAACATTAAGCTTAGAGGCAACAGAAGAGCTGAACACTTGTCACTTGAGGCCTCCCTCAAGCAGGAACGGGTAGCTCTCAGAAGAATATAGGCAATGCCCAGTTTGTGAACAGCCAGCGTTTCACTCGACAAACTGTTTGCAGTTGTGTAGAAACGAAGTTGTAATTAGATTTGCTCAGGCCAAAACCTATGAAATTCAAAATGAGTCCAACTCATTCAGGAAAATTGAAATACTCAGTAAATTTCAAATGTTCTGGGTGGATACAACTCATTGAATGATGGCATTCTTTGCTTCTAAGGGAATCAACTTACACAGTAACTGGACAAATGCAAAGTAAATTAAGGACAAGATAAGAATGCCAGAATCTCACGGGCCAGACTGGTGGTAGCAAGATTCTACATTTTAACAAGGTCCCAGGTAATTCTTAGGTTAACTGAAGTCTTCAAGCCACAAGTAAATGAACTAGAAAAGCATTTGAGAAACCTAGTTCACAGTTGGGGTTTTCACTGAAAAATACAAAGAGAAGTAAGTAGAGGAAAAGATAGGATTATACAACTTTTATCCTAAAACACTACAAACACAATCTCTCAATCGTCATTTCATAAAGTCAAAAAAGTAGGAAAGAATAAGAATTTTAAGAAATAGAAATTAAATTTTATGAAAGAAAGGCGATATTCTTAATTTCCGTTGAAAATTGATGACAAAAACTTTGTTGCAGACATACATCAAATACTCTATGGATTATTGAACTATATAACTACATATATATATATATATATTTCCCCCCCTCCCCCTATAGAGTGTATAGTTCAGTTCAGTTCAGTTCGGTAGCTCAGTCGTGTCCGACTCTTTGAGACCCCATGAATCGCAGCACGGCAGGCCTCCCTGGCCATCACCAACTCCCGGAGTTCACTCAGACTCATGACCATCGAGTCAGTGATGCCATCCAGCCATCTCATCCTCTGTCGTCCCCTTCTCCTCCTGCCCCCCAATCCCTCCCAGCATCAGAGTCTTTTCCAATGAGTCAGCTCTTCGCACGAGGTGGCCAAAGTACAGAGTGCAGGAAAAAATGCTGGTGTGTAAGGAAAGATGATTAGTTCTCAGTTTTAGACAGGAGCCCTAGGAACCCATGAGGTGAAAAGTTAGATATGCCATAGGACTTAGAGAAAAAATCTGCATAAGAAAGATTCAGTCACCTCTTGGATGTTATTACTTGAGTACTGGTGTTTTATTTTTTGTTGGCTTCACTTTCCTCATCCTTGCATTAGTAAACCTACTAGTATTCTCATTTTACATCTCAGATTTAAACTGCCTTGTATCCTTTGTAAAAATATCTCCTAAATTTTTGTTCCTAACCACTGTAAATGAACTGTACTGAGTTTTCTAAAGAATACTGACACTGGTTACATGAGAAGGCCTCTATGTCCTACTCTCTACCCCTTATCTAACCCCAAAGTACTCTTTTGCCCTTCATAAGTTATTGAAGTAATATAAAATATTATGAAAATCAGGTAAAACTGCTTAGGCAGAAATTGTCTGTTTTATGTAGTTTATAGTAACTGATCTAGATATATGTGTATCTTCCCAAAAGAGAGACTCCATTAAAATTCTACAACTCTGGTCAGTCACATGGCATATATAACCATCTTTATTTTACTAAAAGAAAGGAAAGAAGGGAAGAAGAAAAGGGAAAAAAAAAAGAGAGAGAAAATTGATCCAGCAAAAATTATCACTCATAATCATGAAGGTTATCTGTGGATAGCAATAAACATTCACCTAGGATTAACGGAGATTCCATCATCCTCCAAAATAGGAGGTAGAGACAATAATCTCTAAGTTGAAAGAGAATTTGGAACGGAATTACCAAAATGATCACTGCCCAAATTATTCCTTGTATTTAAATATATTTAAATTTACTTAGCATATGTCAAGAACTGTATACCTGAAGATGAATATTACATCATTTCTAAATATAGTAGCACAAGTTAGTAAAAATGGTTCTACCAACTATTATTTATTAGTAGCCTACATATGAAAATAGTATTGCATAAATAATAAAAGACATATACAAAAATAAAATGAAAAATCTTAGAGAAAACAATTATGGGAATGATAAAGTTTAAGATAAATTATTCTTAAAAGAGGAGAATATAGAAAAACATAAAAGCTCTTAATTAGAAAACATATAAATATCTGTGCTTTCTTTTAAAAATGAGGGCTTGTAAACAGTAAAATTATTTGCTTACTAAACAGAAAAATGCTCAAAGGACACAGATTTCTCTTTCCTGACCTTGTCATTATTGTCCTGTTAAGCTACTCTTACTCAAGAAAGAGATAAGAATTCTCCTATGATAAATGCCACAGTTTTGTAAATAAAAACTTCAATGGACTATTTGCACTGTGTGTTTAGGAAACTAACTCCAAAGATTATCCTTTGACTAAGGTTATAAAATTTGGAGTAAAAGAGCAGAAAAAAATTCAAATAAGTTAATTTAAAGTACTTGATTTTGCTGTTTCCCTGAAACAACAACTTCTTAGTTTTTTGTTAAGGGGACTTTTTGTAATTTTTTTTTTTCCTCCCTCCACACCTTCAATACCCATTCTCTAATTATTTGAAAACGTATATTTCATTTTATGTTAGAGAAAAAAAAAAAAAGATGAATAGATGAGGTTATAGTCACTGTGCTTCTTAATATAATGCCGTAAATCAGCATTTTTGTAAATACGGAGCTGAGAAAAGCTGTGTTAGCAAATTGGAGTGGCACTGCTTTTTTGCCTCAACTTTAGTATTTCTCAAAGCCACATTTGAATGACAGCTGAGTTCTTTATCCCTTTTCTCTCATCCTCCATACAAGTTCCCCCCCTACCCCCACCATATATACTGCTGCTGCTGCTGCTGCTAAGTCGCTTCAGTCGTGTCCGACTCTGTGCGACCCCATAGACGGCAGCCCACCAGGCTCCCCCGTCCCTGGGATTCTCCAGGCAAGAACACTGGAGTGGGGTGCCATTTTCTTCTCCAATGCATGAAAGTGAAAAGTGAAAGTGAAGTCGCTCAGTCAGGTCCGACTCTTAGCGACCCCACGGACTGCAGCCTTCCAGGCTCCTCCATCCCTGGGATTTTCCAGGCAAGAGTACTGGAGTGGGGTGCCATTGCCTTCTCTGCCACATACACTATCTGGTGTATATTTCTAGGTGTTAGCTTGAGAAAAAGGTCCTGTGTCCCTAGCTAATTTCTAAGATTCTTTTATTGTCAGACTTATTTGACTCTCACTTTAAAAAACACATTTCTTATAAAATTAATCTTATATTAAGGTAATTTATGGCACATTCACATTGGAAAAAGCCATCCCATATCAAATATCTCTGTGTTGTCTCTATTGTTAAGACATCCTATAATATCTCATTCAATGATCTTTGGTTAACAACTTTGACCAAGGTCAGTTGTATATAATGTTGAACTCCTTACACTGGCAGTTGCAGCTGACCATAATCTGGATGCCCTGGGCATTTCTGTGCTTACCTTCCACTTCTCCTCTGATGCTCTAGTCCCTCTGCTACCAAGAGTCACTGAGGTCTTTTGCCCTGGAGTTTGAATGTAATGGACTATCTGTAGGCTGAATTCAGTTCAGTTCAGTCGCTCAGTCATGTCCAACTCTTTGAGACCCCATGAATCGCAGCACGCCAGGCCTCCCTGGCCATCACCAACTCCCGGAGTTCACTCAGACTCACATCCATCAAGTCAGTGATGCCATCCAGCCATCTCATCCTCTGTCATCCCCTTCTCCTCCTGCCCCCAATCCCTCCCAGCATCAGAGTCTTTTCCAATGAGTCAGCTCTTCGCATGAGGTGGCCAAAGTACTGGAGTTTCAGCTTTAGCATCATTCCTTCCAAATAAATCCCAGGGTTGATCTCCTTTAGAATGGACTGGTTGGATCTCCCTGCAGTCCAAGGGACTCTCAAGAGTCTTCTCCCAACACCACCGGCTGAATTATGTATTATGTAGGCTGAATTATGTCCCCTCAAAAATTTGTATGTTGAAACCCTAACTGCTAATGTGATGGTATTAGGAGATGGGGCTTGTGGGAGGTAATCAGGTTTCAGTTCAGTTTAGTTCAGTCGCTCAGTCATTTCCCACTGTTTGAAACCCCATGAACTGCAGCATGCCAGGCTTCCCTTTCATCACCAACTCCCAGAGTTTACTCAAACTCATGTCCATTGAGTCGGTGATGCCATGCAACCATCTCATCCTCTGTTGTCACCTTCTCTCACCTACAGTCTTTCCCAGCATCAGCATCTTTTCAAATGAGTCAGTTCTTCACATCAGTCATTGGCCAAACTACTGGAGTTTCAGCTTCAGCATCAGTCCTTCCAATGAATATTCAGGACTCATTTCCTTTAGGATGGGCTGGTTGGATCTCCTTGCTGTCTAAGGGGCTCTCAAGAATCTTCTCCAACACCACCGTTCAAAAGCATCAATTCTTCAGCACTCAGCTTTCTTCATAGTCCAATTCTCACATCCATACATATGGAAAAACCATAGCTTTGACTAGATGGACCTTTGATGGCAAGTAATGTCTCTGCTTTTTAATACTGTCTAGGTTGGTCATGACTTTTCTCCCAAGGAGCAAGCATCTTTTAATTTCATGGCTTCAGTCACCATCTGCAGTGATTTTGGAGCCCCCAAAAATAAAGTCTGTCATTGTTTCCACTGTTTCCCCATCTTAGTTTTCTGAATGTTGAGCTTTAAGCCAACTTTTTCACTCTCCTCTTTCACTTTCATCAAGAGGCTTTTTAGTTCCTCTTCACTTTCTGCCATAAGGGTGGTGTCATCTGCATATCTGAGGTTATTGATATTGTTCCTGGCAGTCTTGATTCCAGCTTGTGCTTCATACAGTCCAGCATTTCACATGATGTACTCTGAATATAAGTTAAAGAAGCAGGGTGACAATATACAGCCTTGATGTACTCCTTTCCCAATTTGGAACCAGTCTTGTTCCATGTCCAGTTCTAACTTCTTGACCTGCATACAGATTTCTCAGGAGGTAGGTCAGATGGTTTGGTATCCCCATCTCTTCAAGAATTTTCCATAGTTTGTTGTGATCCACACATTCAAGAGGAGAGTGAAAAAGTTGGCTTAAAACTCAACATTCAGAAAACTAAGATCATGACATTTGATCCTATCACTTCATGGCAAATAGATGAGGAAACCGTGGAAATAGTGACAGAGTTTATTTTGGGGGGCTCCAAAATCACTGCAGATGGTGACTGCAGCCATGAAATTAAAAGACACTTGCTCCTTGGAAGAAAAGTTATGACAAACCTAGACAGCATATTAAAAAGCAGAGACATTACTTTGCCAACAAAGGTCCATCTAGTCAAAGCTATGGTTTGTCCAGTAGTCATGTATGGATGTGAGTGTTGGACTATAAAGAAAACTGAGCACCAAAGAATCAATGCTTTGAACTGTTGTATTGGAGAAGACTCTTGAGAGTCCCTTGGACTGCAAGGAGATCCAACCAGTCCATCCTAAAAGAAATCAGTCCTGAATGTTCATTGGAAGGACTGATGCTGAAGCTGAAGCTGCAATATTTTGGCCACCTGATATGAAGAACTGACTCATCAGAAAGGACCCTGATGCTGGGAAAGATTGAAGGTGGGAGGAAAGGGGATGACAGGATGATATGGTTGGATGGCATCACTGACTCAATGGACATGAGTTTGAGTAAACTCAGGGAGTTGGTGATGGACAGGGAGGCCCGGTGTGCTGCAGTCTATGGGGTCGCAAAGAGTCGGATAAAACTGAGCAACTGAAGTGAACTGAACGCAGTTAAAGGCTTTGGTGTAGTGGATAAAGCAGAAGTAGATATTTTTCTCAAACTCTTGCTTTTTTGATGACCCAACAGATGTTGGAAATTTTATCTCTGCTTCCTCTGCCTTTTCTAAATCTAGCTTGAACAACTGGAAGTTCATGGTTCACGAAATGTTGAAGCCTGACCTGGAGAATTTTGAGCATCATTTTGCTGGGTGTGAGATGAGTGCAATATGCGGTAGCTTGACCATTCTATGGCATTGCCTTTCTTTGGGAATCAGGTTTAGAGGAGGTCATGAGGGTGAGGCTCCCTCCTGATGTAATTAGTGCCCATTAAGAAAAGACATCAGAAAGCTTCCCGCCCCCGCTCTCTGCCCACCTTGTGAGTAGACAGCCGAAAGTTGGCCATCTGCAAGCCAGGAAGAGTGCCCTCGCTGGGGAGCTGAGTCAACCAGCACCTTGATCTTGGACGTCCCAACCTCTGAACTGTGAAAAATATATTCCTGTTGTTTTTACAGCACCTTTCATTTTTTTGCCTCACTTATCTGGATTGTAAAGAATCGAAGGCAAAGTTTATACCCTACCATTTCATACACGTGTCTTAGACCCCCTGAACTCAAGGTGCTGTTCTCTCTTTTTGACATTGATAACATAATGTAATACCTGTTCCAATAATTTGATGCTGGGGTCCTTTCCTGTGTTAGTATTCCTGTACAAGTAGATCTGCAAATAAGATGTGAGTTCCTGGATCTGCTTATATTGTATAAGTGTGTGTGTGATACAAATATTTCTAGAATGACTAGGATATTAAAAACATTTATTCCTCATTCTCTTATATAATCTTGAAGACTTTACCAAGTAAAACTGTAATTATTTAATATTCAATAAAGTCAACCTTTTGAAGAAGGAAATGGCAACCCACTCCAGTATTCTTGCCTGGAGAATCCCATGGACAAAGGAGCCTAGCAGGCCACAGCCCATGGGTTTGCAAGAGTTAGACATGACTTAGGGACTCAACCACCAAAGTCAACCTATATACCCAGTAGCTGACCTAACTGCAACTCACAAAAAAAGGGTTTTAGCATGCTGAAAAATTTCAGACTGAATTGGGAAGGAGGTTGGCACTGCCTTGTCAATGACAAGCCTTGTTAAAGGCTTATCTTAGCATATTAATATATAAAAGGTTTATCTTGAAAGTATGTTTTTGACTATGAAATAAATAAGAGGTAAAAGTTCTGTACTAAGACACACCCAGATCTTATCATCAACACCACAACCCTTCTACCCCAGTTATATAGCCTTGGGCAGCCTTCTTAAACCACTTTCTTAATTTGTACAATGGGAATAAAGTAGTATTTACTTTATGGGGTTCTTGTGAGGAACTCTTAAAAATCTTAAAACAGAGTCAGCCAGCAAGTATTACATATTAACTCTTGATATTATTATTATTTTGTTCTTTTTATAAGACGGGATTTAGAGAAAGTTCTTATGAAGAGCCAGTGCTATTTAAACTCTCCATGTGAGTTATTTGCTTAAGGAGCTGACCCAAATATAATATGCAGCTCCTTTGCAGATATGATTCTTATTTTTTGATAGTTTTCATTAAATGTTTGGATTTGAAAATCCATATTTTGTGAGGTCCATGTGCTGAAAAACTTGGTTAATCACATTCTGAGCTTGGTGTTTGCTAATATTCTCTCTAAAATCCTAGATGAACACGGTTTATTTTCTGGGAGCAGATTTATTAGGGCTATGAAGAGCATGTATCGATGCTTGGTAGCATGAATATCTCTTTATTGGAATAATTACTAGAAAGTTAGGAATTGAGAATATTGATTACATTTATTTAGTCTTTTGATATGGACAAAAATATTAAAAACCATCAAACATTAGCACTGCCCTTTGACAGCATCACTTAATTCTAGCTACAGGGAAAATTGTGACATAAACAAAAGCAGCATGACTTATTTGTCTTAATTAGGATACTTTCTACATGAGAGAGAGAGACTCTCCTTCCTTTAAACATTATAAAAGCCCTAGCCAGACTAATACAAGAGACCAAGGGCAATACAGATTAAGCAGAAAATAACATAGTAAGAGCAAAAGGTGTGCCCACAGGATCCTTAACCAAAACAAGTCCAGGACTTTTTAAGGTGGGAAATGTTTTTGTTAGTTCTAAACTAGTGTTTCCATCCTGCATGCTTGCAGATTAGTATTGTTCCTTAAAGAGACTGGCCTGTGCACCAGCTATAAGCAGCTATTTGAATTTCAGTTTAAATGAATGTAAAGTTAAAATTTAAAACTTGGTTCCTACATTACACCAGCTCCATTTCAGGTTCTCTGCAGTCCCGTGTGGCTTAGTGTCTGTCATGATGGATTGAGCAGGTAATAGACCATTTCCATTATCACAGAGACGTCTATTGGACTGCACTGGGACAATTAGTATACCTCACTTCTTACTCTAATTATTGGTCTCAGTCTTCAGAAAGCCATGGCGAAAGTGATACTGGGAAAAAAATGCAAGAGACCACTCTGCATATTTCTAGTATTTTCTCTGTGTTTGATTTCACGTGAATGAAACAGTTTTTCTTTGTTTTGTTTTAAGTCAACCCTGAACATTTAGGGCTGTCTTATTCTTAAGCATATGTAACCAAAGATAGTTGTTCTGTCTCAGTTTGAGTTTTCCTGTCACATACACATAATTGAAGGTAGTAATAAAAGTTTAGGAATAATTTCTAATTAGAACTACCAGGTTATTTATGAGCTATTTTCAGAAGGGTGCAAAAAAAATTTTTTTTTAATTTTTCTCTTACCACTGTCCCTCAAACCCGTTCTTTCACCCTCCCCTCCCTTCCTTTGTATAGTAGCTCGAGAAGAATCATTACTGTACCATTACTTCTGAATGTTAATCAACAGTCTTCATTTTCAGATATTAAAAGTCCATTTCAATATAATTCAAAATGTCAAATGCTCAGTCAATTCCTTGTTTCTCATCTCCTCAGAGCACTGTTGCCACGCTTCCCCTCAGATTGAGACCAACCAGGCTTAATGGAAAAGGAGGGTAAAACAGATGTTTATTCTCTTCCATGCCTCATCTTCTCACCCTCCTCTAACAACTGCCTCTAGTTCCTTCAGGGTCAGCAACAAGGGTAAGGTGAATGTGGAATTAGAATAAAAGGAAAAAAAAAATCACAGGTATCTGGTGCCGCCATTTTCTGGCGTCGGGTCCTCGGGTATTAGACGACTTGACACCCCCTTGCGTTGCAAACCTGTTCTCTCACAGGGCACCATAGTGGTTTCTTTTTTTTTTTTAATTGGAGGATAATTGCTTTATAATACTGTGTTGGTTTCTGCCATACAACTACATGAATTGGCCATAAGTATATGTATATCCCCTCCCTCTAGAGCCTTCCCTCTGCATCCCCATCCTACTCATCTAGGTTGAAACAGAGCATGGGGCTGAGCTCCCTGTGCTCCCAGCAACTTCCCACTAGCTGACTATTTTCAACAGGGTAGTGTAAATATTCTAAGGCTACTCTTTCACTTTGTCCCACCCTCTCCTTCCTTTGCTCAGGACATGGAAGCAACCTAGATGTCCACTGACAGATAAATGAATAAAGAAGCAAGTCCTACCATATTTCAATAAGTAATGGAATTACTTATTGAAATGGAATGGAATAATTGAAATAGTAATGGAATAACAATTATTCCAGTAATTATTCCAATAATAATTATTCCAAATGGAATGGAATAATTAAAAAGTAATGGAATAATACTTAGCCATAAAAAAGGAACAAATTTGAGTCAGTTGAAGTAGATAAACCTAGAGCCTGTTATACAGAGTGAAGTTAGAAAAACAAATACTGTATATGAATGCATATATATGGAATCTAGAAAGATGTATTGATGAACCTATTTATAGGCAGGAATAGAGATGCACACGTAGATTGTGGGCCATGTGGGGTTTTTTGACCACCACACACTGATCCTCTGACACAGCTCATTCCCCTTTCTTAACTTCTAATAACTCTTTCCTCAACCTTTCCTCTGGTGGTAAACTGCACAGACTCTTTCTGTGAGGTTGCCTTCCTTCCCACAGGTAATCCCTTTGGAGAAGCTGTCTGGTGAAAGTTAAAGCCAGTTACATTCCTTCTTTCCCACCTCAGTCCAAATTCAGAAAGTGCAGGTCACTCCCACTGCAGCCTTGTCATTTTTCCTATCATCAAAATCATCCTCAGTTAACCTTTAAGATTTATTCAGGGAACAACATCCCACAAACATCATAGTGTGTGAAGGCCACTTTCCCCACAATCCACCTTGTGGAAGCATGTGCCAAGGATACCAGTTTCTGTAGCTGAGAGAGTGTCCTGCTTCAGGCTGAATGTCAGTTTCCATTCTGTGGACTGCTCACGTGATCTGGCTGTGTTTCTTCTGAGGTACTCGTATTTAGACTACATAGGGAGTGGAAAACACTCTCTGTTAGGCAGCCCACTCCAGTACTCTTGCCTGGAGAATCCCATGGAGGGAGGATCCTGGTAGGCTCACATGGGGTCGCAGAGTCGGACACAACTGAGCGACTTCACTCACTCACTCACTCAGACTCTTCCAAGAACTTCACATCCTCAGTCTTTTCACTGATCATGCTGCCCTCTTATATCTAGGTCAGTGAGCCAGTTTCCCAGTTCAAACCCCTTGGTGAAGGTTCTGGATATGGTTTGGACTCTCTTAGGTAGGCACCTATAATCAATGTGTAGTTTTAACACTTTAGCTGAGATGAGAGCAAGTCTTACCATATTTCAAAGAAAGAAAACATGTCTCATTGAAGGCTATACATTCATCCAATCAAGTAGTATTTAATAAATTCAACTATGAATCAGTATTTAAAAAACTTAAAATGTATAAAGTGCCCAGAACACTGTAGGAACTTGAACAAGTAATGCCATTACAGTTGTAAACTCCAAAATTGCAAACTCTGAGAATATGCTGGATTCCTATATCCTTTCTTTTTTTTTATGTTTTCATTAAATATTTTATTTAATCCAATGACCTTATTTTTATTTTTCTATACTATGCTAGTGTTCTGCAAATTTATGTCTCAATCCAAAAATTCTACTCTGAGTTCCAGCTTCATACACTGAATCTCACCTGACATGTCTTCTTGACTATCTTGCAGGTGTTTTAAACAATATTTTCAAAATGAAACTTAATACACTGCCCTGCTCTCCTAACCCATTTTGATTTTAGACTTACCCTTCTTAACAATTAGTATCATCATCCATTTGGTGGTATAAACCAGTTATCATCTTTCTTCCTTACCATTTCCACCCTCTTGGGATCGATTTTCAGTTGTTAATTTCTTACTCTTAAAAAAGAAAAAAAAAAACTTGATTTTTCTCAGCATCTCCTCTGACTTAAGATTAGTCCAAAGTACTATCACCTATTATGTGGCCTATGAAGCAACTACTTTGTTGGTCTCAGTATTTACTCTCTCAAATTCATTCTGCACAGAGTGATCAGTGTGACTTTTTGCAAACATAAATATAAGAATGCTGCTTCTCTACAGAAAACCTTCCAGTTGCTTCCCATTATAATGCCAATAAAATTTAAAACCTTTATCATAGCCTACAAATTCCTGAATAATCGCTGGCTCCTGGTTACTTCTTAAGACTCCTCTATTTTTATTACCTACTTGTCTGCTACATCCTAGCAGACATGTTGGCTTCTTTTAATTCTTAGAGCTTGTCAAATTGTTTCCTGCTTTGGAGATTTTGAACGTCCATTTCTAATTGGAATGTATTTTTCCTCTACTCTTGTGACTTGCCTTTAAAAAAATCATTTACATCTCAAGTTAAATATTCTTTCCATCAAAGTTTTCCTAGATAACAACCATCTCTGCTGTCTATCACTTCACCTTATTCACTTGCTTCAGAATACTGAAAAATGGCTATAACTATATTTTATTAATTTTCCATTAATCTGTTAAGTTCAATTTTAATACAATATTTTATTCACCTATTCTGCCAGTCTGTAAGAAACAAAGAAACAGAACCCACATCATATTTGTTTATCCCTTTATACTATCTAGTCTAATATAGGCAGACAATAAACATTTGTTGAATAAATGAATGAATACAGAGGTGACCTATACTTCTTTTTCAGCTGTTAATTTATTTTAAAAATCTTGATTATTAAATATAAAGTTAATATTAAATTAATTTTTAGCAAACCTAAATTTTCAAATATTAGGAAAATAGAACTTTGAAGTTCAAATCTTGATAAAATTGGCTAAGTTTGATTATACATGCAGGAAATATCCAGATATAGGGAGAAATTCACCAAGAATATACAGCAATCCACCTAATCAGTAGATTTTAGGTTAGAATAAAACAAGACTGGGAGAAAATATGATAGTGCTGACTAAGCAATTTAAGGAGTGCTCGAGTTTAAGAAACTGATTTTACACAGTGTTTTTATAGTTTAAAAGCACTGCAGTCTTAAGCAAATGAACAAACAAAAAACCAGACAACAAACAAAAAATGTCATCACTTTATAGTTAAATGAAAACCATATCAAAGAGCTCACCAGTAATTATTTATAGACTGAGAGAAAAGTATTTGTACGAGATTGTGGAGAAGCAAAGGATAAGAAGTGGGAGAAGACTGTGTTCCTCAAAAGAGAACAATGGAGTGGAAAGAGGGTATCTGAAAACCGTGCATCTGAAATGGTTGTCACACAGAGAAGAAAGAAAATTAGAGGCTGGTCCTCTAAATTTTTCTTGAGTGTATTTTGGCTAGAACATAGATTCTAATTTCCTAGGCTATTGTTCAGAAGTTTATATAGTTGAAATACAATACACCCATTGTAAAACATATGGATAGGTAGTTGATAAAATGGATGAGCAACCGACTGGCAATAATATGACAACATACGTGTGTGTTTGTGTGTGCGCGTGTGTGTGTGCACACGCACGTGTGTGAGTGTGCTCAGTTGCTCAGTTGTGTTCAGCCCTTTGTGACCTCATGACAGTGGTGGTGGTGGTTTAGTCATCTCTGACCCTTGTGACCCCATGGGCTGGACCCCAGCAGGCTCCTCAGCCCATGGGATTTCCCAGGCAAGAATACTGGAGTGGGTTGCCATTCCTTTTCCAGGAAATCTTCCTGACCCAGGGATCGAACCTGGGTCTCCTGCATTGGCAGGTGGATTTTTTACCCACTGAGCTACTAGGGAGGTCCATGACATTAAGGGATGGCAAATCAGTGACACAAGGGCTAGTTCTCCCTCGCCTATGCAGATATCACTAACCACATTCTTCTTCCTTGCTAAGCTTGGATTTGGACTCAGATTTTAAAACTTTCTTAACACAATGCTCCCTTACTAAAGTGTGGAAGATCTAATTTCAATTTCCTCCACAAGCAACTGAGAAAGCAAAGAGTAGAGATTAGTCCTCATCTTTCAAGGACAACACTCTTCAGACCCCCTAAATTGTTTGAGTGTTATTACTCAGTATTTTAGCTGTACCTAAATGAAAGAGATAACAATCTCTCTCTGTTTACACTACAAATTCTAACCTCAGATATATCATTGAATATATGCCTCCAGATCCATAATCTCTTGAACTACCTCATAACCCACAGGAGACTTTAAGTTTTAGCTCTGTTACTGCTTTTCAAAAGATGCAATGTTACACATGTATGAAATATAAAGGCAATGATGTATGCATTCTTCTTTATATAATCAAAAATAATTATTCCCATATACTTTTATCTTTTTGCAGCATGTGGTAATAATAGAGACATGTTTGTTTGTTCTAGGTAATTTGAGTTACTTATAACAAGTACAGGGTAAATTATTGGTCATTTACTTCCTTTTATTTACTTGCTACTGAGAGATAAACCACCATTTGGCAAGCTCCACAGTATAACATGAATAATGATCCAATGAGTGGGGTGAGATGTAAGCATTCCAATCACCAGTTCTACTCTCAAAGCAAGCTCTGAAACCTTTTGTTTGAAAGGCTAGAAATAATACTCTTCAATTATTCCAGATATCAACAAACAACAAACAAAAGCCAAATCTTTGCTAAAATCCTCTTTAACGTCTCAGATCAGGACTGTCAGCAGAGCCTATTGTAGGTAAGAGATTTAGAGGCTTCAGGGGAGAGTCTAGGAGAAGGAACACTGTCTGCTTTAACAGTACTGACTTGAAAAAATAGGGTTTTTGTCAGCCACCTCACAAGCAAGAGGCATCTGTCTAGGGATAAGACAAAGGGTGTCAGAACAGAGCTATCCATCAGAATATGACTGAAGGGAAAAGACTATTCACATTTAGAAAAATATAATAATTGAAGTCCATAGAATGCAGGCTAGGAGAGACATTATACTTGCTAACAGGGATAACGGGACTCGATGGGGAGTAGCTGAGAATGCAAATGTGCTTCACATTCCATTCCCAGGGAATGTGCTGTCTGATTTGTTTGTTTGCTTATTTTTAAATTTAATTTACTTTGTGACAGTTTGGTGGTTATCGTTTTAGTCTGTTATTTTCTGTTTCAGTGTACAGATAGCGCTACTGCCCAAGAAAGTGACAGGCACATTGTTCATGGCTCTAGCAGGGCCGAGGGTCCTTGTGGCAGCCATTCGGGGCTTCCTGGCCAGGGCTGGGAGCCACCCAGCAGTCTGTCCTCTTCCTGGTCAGAAGGCATTGAGCTCTGCTCAAGTGGACTCTAACACTGTTAGCAAATAGAACTCTAATTTTTTGTTCCCAATATTGCTTTGCATTTCAGGGAAACAGACAGTAGGTTTGCTGCCTGAAAGACTGTAAACTACTATCCTCAATTCTTCTCGCCAAAGGAAACTTCAGCCCCATTAACCTATTGACAGTTTTCTTTAAAATTAAAGGACAGGGAAGTGAATTGTGTGTGTGTGTGTGTGTGGTGTTAGTAGCTCAGATGTGTCTGACTCTGTGCATGGACTGTAGCCCTGCAGGTTCTTCTGTCCATGGAATTCTCCAGGCAGGAATACTGAAGTGGGTAGTCATTCCCTTCTCCATGACATCTTCCTGACCCAGGGGCTGAACGTGGGTCTCCTGCATGCAAGCTGATTCTTTACTGTCTGAGCAACCTGGGAAGCCCAGGGAAGTGAGTTAAGTGAGATGATATGAGTTCTGGCAGATAAAGACATGATTAGACAATGGCACCCCACTCCAGTACTCTTGCCTGGAAAATCCCATGGACGGAGGAGCCTGGTGAGCTGCAGTCCATGGGGTCCCTAAGAGTTGGACACGACTGAGTGACTTCACTTTCACTTTTCACTTTCATGCACTGAAGAAGGAAACGGAAACCCATTCCAATGTTCTTGCCTGGAGAATCCCAGGGACGGGGGAGCCTGGTGGGCTGCCGTCTATGGGGTCGCACTGAGTCAGACACGACTGAAGTGACTTAGCATAGCATAGCATAGCATAGAGAAATTACAGGGATATTAAGATTTCTTGCTCTTATTTCCCACTTAGATGCTTCATCTCATATCTCAGAGGAGTTGTCATGGTTTTCCTATTTTTTTTTTTTTTAACATAATGAAAGGTTTAATAGGATCTTTAGAATCATAATCCTTATTATGGTTTCATAATATTCTTCATGTGGGACCTAATGGCAAATGAAAAATGTCAAATAAATATTTAATAATTCCCAATCAATTCTATGTTCAGGGTTCACCCAGGTGTGAACCCTTCAGAGATCCTTATATATTCAAAGTAAGTGGGAAATTAGTTCTCTTTCTCTTTCCTTTATCCTCTGTCAATTCCTCACTGTAGTTTTACCATTTCTTATTCCAATGCCCAGCTGCAATTCAAACATATGTGTATCAAACTGAGACTTCTAATTTAACACATCACTTTTGGTAGTTAAGTACATAAAAAGAGAAACATATTTTAGAGCAACTGAAGGGGCACTAAACATACAAACGGAGTTTTTTGGTTTTTTTTTTTCTTAAGAATAAAAAAATATAGTTGAGTTTTATCACTATGTATTCAGAGAAAATTCTTACATGCATTGGAAGTCTTCAGATTTACTCCCAGCATAATCAGTATGACCTCTATGGGACTTCTGCTAGTTTCAAATAAGACAATTGTGAAAATTCCAGCAGCTTCTGATAGCATTAATTTATGAAAATGTCACTCTCTGACCTTGGCAAGTTGCGATTCAATTTTTCAATGAACATCTAGTTCTTAGAACTTCAAAGTCCATGTTCTCACTGGAGGCACAACATCTTGCCTCTTTGCCCTGTGTTCTAGACCTGACATAGGTCTGTGTGCTTTAGGATCAGGGAAAAGACATGGCAAGGAAACCAAATCTTTTTTCATCTAAATATAGTTCTCAAAGGCATGCTGCTGCTGCTGCTAAGTCACTTCAGTTGTGTCCGACTCTGTGCAACCCCATAGACGGCAGCCCACCAGGCTCCCCCGTCCCTGGGATTCTCCAGGCAAGAACACTAGAGTGGGCTGCCATTTCCTTCTCCAATGCATGAAAGTGAGAAGTTAAAGTGAAGTCACTCAGTCGTTTCCAACTCTTAGCGACCCCATGGACTGTAGCCTACCAGGCTCCTCTGTCCATGGGATTTTCCAGGCAAGAATAATGGAGTGGGGTGCCATTGCCTTCTCCGCCTTAAAGGCATAAACACTTATAAATGCTGAATTCAAATACTCTAATCAATTATTTTTTAAAATCACAACTTATCAAAAGAAAATTAATAAATCTAGTCAAAATCCTCAGGCTTTCCCTGTACCGATGAAAATATACTGATTTTGTCTTGAACAGAACCCAGGGTCTGTGTCTTCAAGATGTTCACAGCAAATAGTGGACATGGACATTTCAATCTACCTATGAGGTAGGCAGTAAACAGCACTGAGTATGATTTTGAACACAGTTAACTTTGCCTGGTAACACTGTGCTTCATTTAGATTCTGGTGCCAAGAATCAGTGCTATTGAATCTTCCTACCTGGGTAGTTGGAGGCTGATCACTGTGGGAAGTGAGTACTTAGAAACGGGATATAAGTCAGAGTTCACCAAGTTAGTGCTCATGTTTCACTGGTATCTGAGCTATATTCTTTTTCTCATGTTTTCATGCACAGTATTCACAGGTGTAACAATATCTAACCATTATTTATAATACAGCAGTAAATAATGCACATTATATAGTATAGTATGACCAGTGAGGAATTCGTTTTATATAAAATCTCATGCGTTTATATATATAAACAAATGTGTCTATAGACATGAATAGATAACTGAAAAAGAATGTTCTAAAATAGTACTTAACTTACTGTATGTGTTTGATTTTTAAAAAATTTTTTTAGTTTAATCAAGAGAAATATTTTTGGATCTTATACACTAACATACTGCAACTCAGAGCTTTAAAAACACTGTACTAGTCATTGAAGGAGCCATATTATATTACTAGTGGTAAACCTGGCTTTTAAGTCTAAAACATAAATGTGTTTTAATATAAAGTGATATTGTTAAAAATCATATTTCTTTTGCTGTCAGTTTCCTTTGATTGTAAGTGTATTTTAATACATATATTTGGGGTTTAAGACTGTTAATTTTAACTGTTTTTTTTTTTTTTTTTCTTTTGCTTAGCTATTTCAATGGAAACTTTTAAGGAGATTCAAAAGGAGAAAGCTAGAAAAATCTCTTAGATTATTTCCACAAAAATATGGTAAAGTGGCCAGTACTTAAAGATATCAGAAAATAAGAAAAATGCCTTCTTATTAATTTCATGGTATCTTTAGCAAATCACTTGTAATGTGCTGTCTTCTTAAATGTTGCCTGAAGTTACAAGACTTTATTAATGTATATGAAAAATTTCCTACACATTCCATACATGGAAGTGCTGATGGTAGGACATTTTTATGGATGGGTCTCAAAATAATCATTTCATAGAAAAGGAAGCTAAGGATCAATAAGATTAAGTATTTTGATCACAAGCTGATTAGCAGATAAATGGGCCTGGAATTCTCATTTGCTCTTTCATTGTTTGTATTTCCACCACAGCAGCTTTTTTCCCAGTCTTTCCTGATCTTAAGAATTGTTTAGGGTACTTACCTAAAAATGAAAATTTTAAAGCAAAAATTTCCAAACACTGTTCCAGAAGACTGTGAGTCAGTAAATCTAGGATGAGCCTTAGGAGTTTTCATTTTTCATAAGCATCCTGAGTGATTCTTACATTCAGGCAAATTTGAAAATCATTGCCTTTGATGATTTTAATGACTATATTATTTGCTTCTGCTACAATATGGATGATTTGTTGCTGAAAAAAAAAGTGACAATTTCAATCAAAGTACAACAACTCTCTCACTACTCCCATCAGTTCAGTTCAGTCGCTCAGTCATGTCCGACTCTTTGTGACCCCATGAATCGCAGCATGCCAGGCCTCCCTGGCCATCACCAACTCCCAAGTTCACTCAGACTCACGTCCATCGAGTCAATGATGCCATCCAGCCATCTCATCCTCTGTTGTCCCCTTCTCCTCCTGCCCCCAATCCCTCCCAGCATCAGAGTCTTTTCCAATGAGTCAACCCTTCACATGAGGTGGCCAAGGTACTGGAGTTTCAGCTTTAGCATCATTCCTTCCAAAGAAATCCCAGGGCTGATCTCCTTCAGAATGGACTGGTTGGATCTCCTTGCAGTCCAAGGGACTCTCAAGAGTCTTCTCCAACACCACAGTTCAAAAGCATCAATTCTTCAGTGCTCAGCCTTCTTCACAGTTCAACTCTCACATCCAAATATGACCACAGGAAAAACCATAGCCTTGACTAGATGGACCTTTGTTGGCAAAGTAATATCTCTGCTTTTGAATATGCTATCTAGGTTGGTCATCACTTTCCTTCCAAGGAGTAAGCTTCTTTTAATTTCATGGCTGCGGTCACCATCTACAGTGATTTTGGAGCCCCAAAAAATAAAGTCTGACACTGTTTCCACTGTTCCCCCATCTATTTCCCATGAAGTGATGGGACCAGATGCTATATGTAGAAAAAAAATCCTTAATGTTTTAAATAACTTTTGCCCATTTAGAAATTAATAAGAGGTACTGGAAAACCCCATGGACAGAAGAACGTGGTGGGCTACAGCTCATGGGGTCTCAAAGAGTTGGACACAACTTAGCAACTAAATAGTAACAACAAAGATGTACTTATCATACATTTGAGATTTGACTTTAGTGTAATAACAAAACGTCTATACTTAGCCTGGTCTCATAGACCATGAGGACCCCTAAACAGCCTTTTCTTATCATTCCTTAACATCTTTTCATTTGATAACTCACACAATGTTGCCACTTAAGCCCCAAGTCTACTAAGTCACACAGCAAACTCTGCAATCATCCATAGCTGCTATACATCTGAAAGTTGACCCTTTCCTTTTCCTACCTCTAACTATGTATCCCCATCTTTCCAGATGCCGTCTACTTTTTCCGTACAGCTTAGTCGCTGAAAACTCCAATTTCTCAACTCCCATTGCTTTGTTTCCTATCCAAACCTCTCTGCACTATACTCTAGCTATAGAAAAGAAAAGCCCCTGGTGCTGGGAAAGATTGAAGGCAGGAAGAGAGGGGGATAACAGAGGACGAAATGGTTGGATGGTATCACCGACTCAATGGACATGAGTTTGAGCTAGCTCTGGGAGATGGTGAAGGACAGGGAAGCCTGGCGTGCTGCAGTCCAGGGGGTCACAAAGAGTCAGACACGACTGAGTGATTGAACAACAAATAGTCTAGCTACACTGGCCCCTTTTCAGATCCCTGGACCTGACAAGCTCCTTTCTCTATCTAGAGCATTCTTCTGTTAGCTTTCATATAGTTTTCTCTGCAAATTTCAGGAGGAATTTTTCATGACCTCCTACCTATGGGACCGCATCCTCCACTCATTATCTTCTTGGCATCCTACTGTTCCTCTTCACAGCTCTAACAACCTGTACCTAGACCCACCCCCCCTTTTTTTTATTGTTCTATTTCTGACATGTAACATAATGTCTAGGTTTTACTAGTTAGCTAATATGTTAACATAGACATTTTCACACTAGTCTGTTACTACTCTCATATTGTTTGTCTTAGAAAACAAGGATCATTTAGAAAGAAGATGGAATGTCTCAGAAACTATTTGCTAGAACAAGCAATCTGATCTCAAAAAATGAGAAAAAAAGACAAATGAATACCTTGTTTATCAACCAGGAAGAGCTAATCTTAAAATGGCTCAGGATGTTTAACCTCTGTAATTTATTTTAAAATACTATATTTATTTTAGTTGCTATTCCATTAGGTGTTCAAATCATTTTCACCTATCTCAAACATATTGTACAGTGACTCATCAGACATCTGTAGCAAGTAAATATACACAGTGTATTTTTAGAGTAGCAAATATGTGTGTATGCAAAATTAAACCTGATCTGGAAAAAAAAAAGTAAATTCTTCAGCTCTGACCACTATTGTCCTATTTTCATCCTTAGAACCCAAGTTTCCATTGTACAATTTTCAGATCACTTCCCACCTTTAAATGCCAGAATTAATAGGAAATTGTTCTTCTTTTTTTTTTCCCATATACTATTTGGCTAGAGGAGCCCTTCTGAAATGAATGTTGAATGCTGTTAAGCCCTATTTATGGCTTTAATAGCTTTGCATTAATGAAAAAATCAGATACCTTTTATAGACCCACCTCAGGGGTTCATCGAGGAGATGTTCTATTGATGTGAAAGAGAGTCAAATTGATTTCTGCCAAAGATGAGAAAGTAGTAAAAAGGCTCAAACTGCATAGGGATAATGAAATGGCTTATTTTACCACAAATATTCACTGCACAAGTTTTCTTCTTATTTCTTCTAATGGCTGTCCCCTGCTTTTCATATAGCTCAAATCCTGATGTCTAAACTGTTATGTGTACCAACAGAAAGAGGGAATGAACAGAATCTCAGAACATTTTAGTGAGAAGAGAGTTAAACTCAGAAATATTCCTGCATTTTGATCTGTATGTGCAGGGTTATATGAATAATTAGAAAGTTTACTTTTTATGAGTTAGACTTTCTGGAACAATTAATCAAGATCTTAATTACTACATTTGTAAAAGTAAAGTTAGATGTGGAGGCTAAGAACTTTCTAGCACAGAACTGTATGTTTTTTCCCCTCTTCCTTTTAAAGTATCAGGAATTCCCAAGCTGTTGACATTTGCTAAATCTGGTGATGAATAGTCTTCAAAAATAGGTTATGTTTCATTTATTTTCCAAATATTTTCCATTGCAGTAGGTTTCCATGAAGTGAAAACATTTACCATAATGGATGAATTTCATCAGGGAACTGCTTTAACAGTGTTCTAAATGAACAGAGTAAAAAGTACTGCAAAAATACAGTAAAAAGAAGTTAGCCTCTTTTCAAAGAAAAGTGCTAGAATTTAAAGCCCAGCCTTATTCTGCAAACTGGACAGTATCCCAAGTATTTTGCTGAGTGAATGAGTGCAGCAGAGAAGTCAGAAACAAAAGATAAATCTGGAGTGAATTCAGCTGGATTAGATCCAGCTAGCCTAGGTTTGGTTATAAAAGCAAGACCACCAAGGCCAGTGGAGTTTTCAATGAAACTGACACATAGGCCAGGAGTTATGCTATTGCCTAGGTAGAACCAGTATTGATAAAAGGTGCCTGGGGCCAAGACAGAGAATGGAAGAATCAGAAACTAATGACTCAGGTTCAAATATGAGATCACAAGATGAAACCAAAACCAACTTGAGCAAGAAGAAACAGGCAGGAAGCGAGTGATAAGCACCAGGCAGGACGTGTGCATGTAATTAAGTTAGAGATGTGTGTGTCTTCTGATTCATGAAGACAGGAAGGAGAGAAAACTCAGCAGTAAGTCATGGGGAATTGTATTTTGATTTGAATATAAGCTGTCATCACAATCAATGAATACAATTAGTCATTCTCGTCAGTTTGTATGTACAGCCTCTTAAACGTGTTAGGTGCTCCATGCTGCTGCTGCTGCTAAGTCACTTCAGTCGTGTCCAACTCTGTGTGACCCCATAAACGGCAGTCCACTGGGCTCCCTCTTCCCTGGGATTCTCCAGGCAAGAACACTGAAGTGGGTTGCCATTTCCTTCTCCAATGCATGAAAGTGAAAAGTGAAAGTGATGTCGCTCAGTTGTGTCCAACTCTTCGCGACCCCATGGACTGTAGCCTACCAAGCTCCTCTGTCCATGGGATTTTCCAGGCAAGAGTACTGGAGTGGGGTGCCATATATACAGCTGCAAAAATGAAGATCTCTATTACTAGCATGGAATAATTGTCCAGATTGATTTTTAAGTGCAAAAGGCAAAGTACAAAAGAATATAGCATATAGCCTTTCTTACAGAAAGAGGTAAGACAATATCAATATATCTGCTCATTTGTACAAACAGTAATTTAGGAAATAAAACTAAGAAACAATTGATATGGGGTGAGGGGATGAGAATGGGAATGAATTAGAAAAGAAAGAAAGGAAGAGAAACTTCTTTGAGTGTCCTTGTACGTATAGTTCTGTATATTAGAGTCATAGCAATATTTCATAAACAGAACGAATAAATAATTTAAATACAAACTGGATATAGGGGAAGGACTGAAAATGAAATACAAAAATAACAAATGAACCTAATCCTATGATAAAATAATAAATAGCCTCACTGCAGGGGTCAGAGGAAAAGAAAAAACAACTAACTTCATTAAAAACATATTTTCACAAGCCACTGTAATGCTCAAGGGAAAAAAGAGAACTATATACAAATACAATACTTCAGTTGCTAAATGTGATTTCATTGGAGTATGAATTAGAAATTCTCAACTATCATATGTCAATATATCTGATAGTAATAGATTGTAGGTTATGAGACTCAAGTTTCTCACTATCAGAGAAAGGCATTACAAACAAGGAAGGGGAAGGCTAGAATCAACTGCTGCTGCTGCTGCTGCTGCTGCTAAGTCGCTTCAGTCGTGTCCGACTCTGTGCGACCCCATAGACGGCAGCCCATCAGGCTCCCCCGACCCTGGGATTCTCCAGGCAAGAACACTGGAGTGGGTTGCCATTTCCTTCTCCAATGCAGGAAAGTGAAAAGTGAAAGTGAAGTTGCTCAGTCGTGTCTGACTCTTAGTGACCCCATGGACTGCAGCCTACCAGGCTCCTCCATCCATGGAAGTTTCCAGGCAAGAGTACTGGAGTAGATGCCATTGCCTTCTCCTAGAATCAACTATGTGATTTTAAATTAAAGTGGAACTATTGATTGGAACTGATGGATTTTATTAGAAATAATGTGAATTGATAAAAAAAAATGTAGATGTGCATATACATGGGTTACTGCACATACAAATATTTTCTATATTCACTGAGATGATGTAATAGCAATGACATCCCAGGAGCAATAAGGACACTCTATGCCTAGATCTTGGTTTCTACAAGCAATTATCCAAAAGAAGCAAAAGCATTTGAAAAATTACTGATTCTAGGACTAGGAAATTCCTGGGGAAGTATAAGATGAGTTTGGGACATATTATAGTTCTGAAAAGTAAGGAAGTGTTAAAAAAAAAGATGAAGGTCACAGAAGCCAACTTAAATTGTTTCCAACAGCTAATGCTGAGATAATTTAAGGAAAAAAGAAAAACTAAAGAGTAATAAGTAATGGATAATAGTGTATCAAATAAAATAAATCACCATGAGACTATATTATATAAAAAGATATATAAACAAGTAAATGGGGTAAAAGGGGTATCTATTTCTTATACTGGGATTACAATTACTGAAAGTAGAGGTGGTAATGGTGATTGGTGACGGACAGGGAAGCCTGGGAGGGACAGGGAAGGACAGGGAGTGCGGTAGTACATGGGGTCGCAAAGAACTGGACATGACTGAGCAACTGAAATGAAGCTAAACTGAAGCTGAAGCTGAAGGAGGAATGATAGAAATTTGCCATTTGGTGAACATTTTAGTCATAGGTACGATAGGTAGGAGTCATCAATTAATGCTAAAATTACTGAGTGAAAGTATGATGAGAAACACAATATTTGCATAGTCTGAAACTATCTCTCCACAACATATTTACTACTTTCAAAAAAAAAAAAACAATTAGAAATTTTGCAGTAGAGAAACCTGGCAAAAATCTCTAACTGACATCATCAGAAATAAGACATAGCCTCAATTCCTGAACATTTTCTTAAACTCTGTAGCCATTTATCTGAAAACTTAGAAAGCATCACTTCTATGTTAGAAACAGAAACACCACTTCCATTAGGAGTGATTTTCCTCCTTTTGACTTTTTAGGCATAGCATTCCATAGAATGTGTCCTGTGAAACTTAATAATGGTATGGACTTGCTTACAGTTTCAGTCTGACAATAAAGAAATGCTCTGGTTTAACGTCTTCTGCGTTTACTGGTAGAATCTAGACTAGAAGCTGTGATTTACAGTTTTGACCAAATGACAGTCCTTCTCTGTTTAGTGAAAGAGATAATCTGATCACTGAATGGACCTTGACTACTATTAGGGTGACAGATGTTACCAGCTGTTTTTATTGTATCTCTCCTATCACAACTTCAATGGCTAAGTAAGAGAACTTAACCTCTACCTGTACAGAGTTGTGGGACATCTTCTAGGATACTCCTCACCATAGCCATAAGCCCAATGTATTTCCCCCAAATTATTCTGCAGAGTACCAGTTTTAAGGGATGTTAAATGGTGTTCAATAAAGGGAGAGGGGAGGAAATTTGAAAATATACCCATACTAACAGATAAAAGGTATTTGACTGCTACTGTAAAAACAAACCAAACCAATTTAAATTGCTGTCTCTACTAGTGAGTTCTTACTTTAGATACATAAATTAAGATGTAACTCCTGAAGATTATATCTGACCACATTAAACAAAGAATTGGTTACATTTAGGAAAAAGTGAGTTAAGTTGTATCTTTAACACATGAATTGTCAAAGTTTGAATTGTCTTCAAATTAAATTATGTATTTTCAAGAGGGAAAAAATAGTGTGCAGCTTTTTCACAAACGTTTTTGACCTCATTATCCCGTCATCTACCCTTTTTCCCGGAATATTTTAAGAACTAGCATTTTGTGCAACACTCTCAGGATACAGGATTTTAAGGAACCATAAATTAATCACAAAGTCATCTTCAACTCTAAGAAGTATCAAGAGATAAAGTCTTTGTGCTTAGAGTTGTGCTAGGAAATAAAAGTGTACACTTACATATCGATAAAGAATCAAATAATAAAACAATCCTAAAATGCCCAGTGGTTCAGATCATTTCCACAATGAATATCTCATAGGTTAGTATCAATAGAGGAGGCAAAGGAGCAGAAACTGGTGCTGAGCTGTGATGGGTGAGTAGGCTTTGCACAGGTAGCAAGCAGAACCGCACAGAGTGCTCCACACGCAGTAGGTGTTTATTAAGCGCTTGTTAATTAACCAACTAGCCTGACCTGTATGACCCTCAGAGGAAGCATGGGCTAGCTCAAACTGGAGAGCAGGCACTGGTGAACTTTCCATCTGCAGTGACGCAATGGATGTGCCTTTGCAGGAAAATCATTAGGGCCCTCTTAGAAGAGATTGCACACTTTCTTTAGCAACCTGAAGTGAGAACCAGTCAGACTGTTACGCTTATCCTAGAATTCTGCCTTCAGAGATGAAAACTTGGCTGAGATGGTAGAGGGTACAATATATCATCCCCACCTGTCTCAAAGAGCATATATGAATATCTTCCTCCTGAGGAAGAACTAGCCCATTAAGTTATGACTGTGTCACCACTCCCTGCACTCACTTTCCACTCAGTCAAAAATACTGGCTAAGCAAGATCACAGAAGCAAGGCGCTATGACAAGCATTGTAATATGGAAGGTAGGAACACTTATATCAACTTACCTGGAATAAAGGGAGCCAATATAAACTTCATTAAAGTCTTCTTAAGCATATGATCCATATCTTACCCATCTCTGTATTACATTACCACACAATAAATGCACTGTGGATTCAGTAAGTAACTATCTTTACCTAGATAGAACATGGTTTAAAGATACTGATGTCTAATGCCTAATCACATAATCCTGCCATGTATTCATATTTAGATTAGTTTTCTTTTTCTTAAAGAATATCACCTTTTTGATAAAATATGAAAGTCCTCTGCATCCAAATTCAATACTGCATCAAGCTGCCGCCATACTTATGAGAAGACTCAATTTGATTCACAAATGACTTGGAATTTCCTTGAAGATACTTTGATATATGCCTTATGATGTCAGAGTTCACAATAACCTTTTATTTTTAAATGCAGTGTCATGAAAAGATAAAAATCTCCACATATTAAGTGGTATTGATACAAGAACAAATTGATGAAAGTGTCGAGTTGTCTTCTTTACTCTTGAATTCTTAACTCAGGTACCTACATATGGATATAAATTCCTAAATATTACATCTGATTGCATTCAACAAAGGGTAGGTAATCTATAGAATGATTTCCTTTGACCCTTTTAAAAACTGCATGAATTTATTGAGGATTCTTTATAATTCTTGATGATGTATCTAGTATTGTCAACTACAAGATATTATTGAATATTTTTAATCAATTATTTTGTATATGCCCTTTCACAAATCTGAGGTCCTTCATTATCAATAAACAAACGTGTCGAGATAAGGACTTTTCATTAAAAGTGAGAAATGAGTGGTATAAATTACTTACTTGTCATTGTCCAGATCCTTCTATGAGAACAGGGATCTTTGTTTGTCTTGTTCGACACTGAATTCCATCTCCTAGGGTACAAGTAAAATAAATACCACTTTAATGTATAAATGAATGAACAAATAATAAGTTGCAGAAAGGAAACATCTGTATACCTAAAAAATGGAAGTAGGTAAAATGTAACTGAGCAGGACCCTACAGGGCCATCCTGGGTCAGGTATCTCCCATTTCCTATGCTATAGCTCCTCTCTGCAATATCTAGATAATAGTCTCTGATGCACATGTCCTGACTCATTTTATAGATACTAAAGTGTTAGTCATTCAGTCATGTCCGACTTTGCGACCCTATGGAATGTAGCCCGCCAGGCTCCTCTGTCCATTGGATCTTTTTCAGGCAAGAATTCTGGAGTGGGTCACCATGCTCTCCTCTTGGGGATCTTCCTGACCTAGGGATCAAACCTGCGTCTCCTGTATTACAGGAGGATTCTTTACTGTCTGAGCCATCACATGGAAGAAGTTATTATAACTACTTGATGATCATGAGCCCCCAGACCTATTGGCACCTAAGGATTGAAAATATTAACCACCTTATTACCTCAACATTAACCAATCAGAGGACTGTGATTCTCCTCTCTCACCTGGTTTTTAAAATGTTTTGCTGAAACCCTTTTGGGAGTCTGGGGTATTTTGGAGTTTGAGCCACCCGTCCTCTTCTGTGGCCCTGTAATAAACCTTTCTCTGTGTCAAACTCTGACATTTGGGTGTGTTTCGCTTCATTGTACATTGAACACATGAATTTACATTCAATAACAGATACTATAAATGGAAAGGTACCTGAGATAAATGGAAAGGTACCTGAGATTTTCAAGAGTTCTTAATTCAGTTCCTTAACCACCCCTGGTAGACATGGGGAAAATTAGGAGAATTTTTAGAATCTCCTCAATGTTTCACTTCCAGAAGACCCCAGATGGCACTGGTGGTAAAGAACCCACTTACCGATGCAAGAGACTTAAAAGATGCACAGCTTTGATCCCACAGTCGGAAAGATCCCCTGGAGGAGGGCATGGCAACCCACTCCAGTATTCTTGCCTGGAGAATCCCATGGACAGAGGAGTCTCTGTCTCTGAGTCCATAGGGTCTCAAAGAGTCGGACATAAGTGAGGCAACTTAGCATGAATGCAAGCCAGAAGACCCACATTTAGTCTGGAGCTTTGAAAGCTATAAGCAGAAGCTGTTCACACTATGTGGGCCGGGACTGAGAGCTCCCTGCCGTTTTAATTCTGCCAATCTGTAAAGCATTTGTCTAAACAGTACCACAATGGATTCTTTCCAGATGCTGCTCGTCCAGGGACAAGAGAAGTCCAGCTACAGTGTTCACTGTTTGACTCCAGTCTTTGAAACTGTCTTGGAATCTGCATCTGAAAACTGTACACAAACTCCAAGCCTCCCACTTTTATTACTTTTTTGGTCAGAGCCCAAGCTAGCACTACCCAGTCAAGTTCTCACCTGACTCATGTTTAATACTTTCAACTTAGCCTTCACTAAGATCCTTTAACCTATACTCGATATCCTTAGCCCACACAAGAGCCCAACGGATTCTGACTTAGGAAGGAAGGAGAGATATTGGAATCCAGAGAGCAGCATCCACTCCCTCAGTCACAGCCTCTTCCTTTTCAGGAGGAACCCCCCCCCACCCCCACCCCACCCACTGCAAAAGCCACAGAGTACTCTGGAAGGCATCCTAGCCGCTGGGACTTTGCCAGCCCCCAAAATTAAAATAAAGTGAGAAGAAAAACACGACATTAGAATCTGGACATCAAAATGTACTTCTTTGAGTTAAGCACACATTCTCCAGAAAGTTTGTTTAAATCTTAACAGCACAAGGAATCTTGAAGATGCAAAAAATACAAAAACAAAAAACTAACAAACAAAAAACTATATCTTTATTTCAAAGAAACTATCAATCACATAGATGCCCTTCAAGGAAGAAAGCAACTAACATGGGAATAGATAATTGGGCATCCAGGAAGTAAAAGACCCTAGAAGAGAAATGAAAAAGACACACAGAGAGAGACAGAAGGACTCCGAAACCTAACTTTCCTTATCATACAATTTTTCCCTTGAGTTTATATATGTGCAGAATTTGAATGCACCCGAAGCCTTTAGAAGATTCTAGCATATCTTTTAAGCCCCAATTCTATTCCAAGCAAAGTTTACTGACTTAAAAGTACACTATTTAATTTTATTTGGAGCAGAAGAAGACAGGCCTTTAATGGTTCTATTTGTGATAATAATCTGGAAAAAAGAAACAATATTTTGCCATATTTGTATTTTTTATGAAGTCTAACTAAAGCCTATGAGTCAAATAATATAGAACCTCTTTTTCATATATTTTTCTGCCTCCTGAATATATAAAACTCCACTTCACTAAAGACAGCAAATTCATCTTTATGACATAAAATGTGACTTCTCATAACAGCAAAACAAAATAGTATACACATCATTTAAAAATAAAATGAGAAAATCTTTATATGAACAATAAATATAATAAACATGCTTAAATGTAAATGTAAAACACAAACCTCAGACAATGAGTCTACATGAACACTCTGATATTTAGACATTTGTCAGGCAGTCTTCTTCTGTTTTGACAGCTAAATGAATGTTATATATAGAGGGACTCTCTTTGGAAGATAGACTTCCGTGCCTGGTTTCTTTCACTCTGAATACAACAGTAAGACATTTCAATGTGTGGGAAGCAGCTATGGTACAGAGAGTTGGAAAACATTCAGGCTTGAAGAACCAAAACAGTAAATTACTTGCAAAATCCAATATGCTCATCCATAATGATTTCTTCTCTATTTAAAACACATTTTCAAAGCCTAGGACAACTCAACCTGTACAGTTAACAAAATGCCATTTGCTTCTGACCATCTTATAAATGAACTTAAGAAGAAGGAATACATAATCTAAATGTTAACCGTTTTTAGCTCTAGGAGGTGTCTTTCCCACCCCATCCCCCCACTCCTAGGACTCAGACATGAGACAAAAATTAACTGCAATCATCATATCTTTATAGCATCTGTAGTCTTTCCTCTTTCTTTTTTGTTTTGTTCCTGCTTTGTATAAAACTGTAAGGGCAGAAACCATCAATTCAAACTTCTACCTGAACGAAATGATCCCTTCCCCCAAAAATTAAAAAATAAATTATTCCCCAAATCTTGGCTTTAATTTGATTAATATTCTTAGCATGGATTTCATTATATCCAGCTGGAAATTATCTTTGAGATATGTGGATATGACTAATGTGTGTGATTTTTAAATTTGGGAAAACAAAAGGACAATGTTGTTGATGATTCATCGCTTATGGCAAAACTTTGCCAATTTATTCCTTTTATAATTCTTAGGAGACCAGAGCTGTAAACAAGTGTGTCTTCTTCTTCCATACTCTGCTCATATCCTCCTTTCGAGGAGAGCATGTTTGAATTATTCTACCCAGAGAGAAGTGTACGTAACATATCTTCTTTCACTTCTGGTTATGTCTAGTGACAATTAATGGAATGAATATTTTTAAGTAGTGTAGAGTAAGAATTCAGAAGAAAGGAGAAACATAACAAAAGTGAGAAACTTGAGAAATTTTAACATTTTGGCAATATTAGTTTTGTTAGATTGTTTTGTTAGCTAGTTTTGTTAGCATAGTTTTGAAAGCATTCTAATACACCGGACAGTATTAGAGTTCTTATAGAGAGCATAAAGAAAAAGTCATGATGAAATCTGGAATATGTTTTAGTTTTGGAATTTTGCTGATTTTATAAACATGATGGACATTGCAAATATCACACTGATTTTTTTTTTTCAAATCTGACCAAATAAAGTGAACCATCAAGAAATGTGGGTAAAAGACCATACTTTAAGAAAACTACTTATATCCTGTCTCAAAAAAAAAAAAAAAAAGAAACCAAAACAGTGCATTCACAATAAGCTCCTTTCAACACACTTAACTTTGAAAACAAAACCTTAAAGCCCTCAATGTTCTAATTGGAGTATGCTCTTTATAGAGAATTATATATAATATTTCATGACATACATTTTTAAATGATTATAAACAAGAATGAGAAAAAAATAGTTCTTAAAATATGTGAAAATGCAAATTATCTCCTAGATTATAGTACTAAACATAGTTACTTTCTTTCCATCTAAGTCATACTTTTCACTCTTTTCACAAATGTATTTAAAACTTCTATGCTTACTTCATTTAGATATTTCTTTAAATGATGCAGACAATCTAAGGGCATCCAAGTGCTGTAATGAAGATATGACACAATGGAACAAAAAAGTGGAAAAAATGGCCTAGAGTCTCAAGTAGATACTTTACAAAAGAAGATATACAAAAGGCTAATGATCAAATAAAAAGTGGTAAATTTCATTGGTAATCACTGAAATGCCAATTATAACATTTTGGTATAACTATAAATAAACCTTCCAGAATGTCTAAAATGAAAAAGACAGATATCACCAAGTTTCAGCCAAGATATGCGTAAATGAGTACAACATTTTGAGAAACTTTTTGGCAGTATGTTCTAAAGCTGAACAACAACACTCTATGACCCAGCAATTATCACTCTAGGCGTAAAACGATCAGAACTTCATTCTACATACAAAAACATTTAAAAAAAATTCAAAGCAGCACTGTTAGTAAATGTCTCAACTGGAATCTGCCAAAACACCTGTCAATCATAGAACAAGTATATCAAAGAGTGGCATATTCATATGCAGAAAGGGCATACAGCAATGAAAATGAAGGAACTACAACATAAAACAATGTAAGTGGATTCCACAAACGACGTTCAGCTAAAGAGGTCAGACATAGGAGTGTCTATATGAATCTATTTATATAAAGTTTATAAAACCAAGTAAGCCTAATCTGTGATTTTACAAGTCAAAAAGTAGTTAACCCTGTCAGGGACAGTGATGGGAGGAGGCACAAGAGGTCTTCTGGTGTGCTGTTCTTTTTTTTTTTTTTATCTGAGTACTAGTTTTAAGAGTGTGTGCACCTGAAAATTTACGCATACACTTATGATTTGGGAAGAAGGAAAGCTATCTTCAATAAAAACTTTACATTGAAAAGTAATTATTATAAGTGCCCAGATGAGGACTTATGCCTGGTAGGGATCTACTAATGTGTTTAAACTGAATATATACTATGCCCATGGGTATGTATTTGAAAAAAAAAATTAATTTTCATCTTTTAGCTTTATTTCACTCTCTTTCAACTTTGACTTCTTTTTATTCCTTTCAAGTGACTAGAGTTGTTGAGGACATTTTGAGGATCCAGCTAAAAGGAAGTTGAGTTGCATCCATTAATTCATTCTGCATTTGATAATAGGATAGATTAAGTAGTTTGAAACCACTTCTATAGAGGTTACATTATCGGTTGCTGTCCTTGTAGAGGAATGACTTCTATGAATTCTCTGAGGGTCCTTTGGTGTGTGAGAGAATACAGATAAAACAAAGTGTCCACAACCCTCAGCACTGGAAATATTAGGTAAGTAGAGGAGAAATACTTTTCAAATGCAGAGACAAAAACTATTCTATAAAAATCCTTCCAAGAAATACATATGTAAAATGTAAGTGGAAGATTTATTTATTTGGGGTGTTTCATTAAAATGGAGGCCACCTCCTGTCAGAAATATACTTTCCAAGGAAGAATATATAATTCTAAAAGCATAATTTTTATGGGAATCAGACAAAGTAGAATTGTTCAATACCCATGTTTGCAGGGAATAAGCTTACAGCAGTACTAAAAAATAAGTGGTCAGTTTCAAGTAAGGCAGTATTAAAACATGGTTTCAATTGTTTCTAATATTCTCTGACTAATGACATAGGCAAATAAGGTGAAATTTTCTAAAATGTTCATAAATTTTGTTGACTAAGCACATAATGAAAAGCATGATGTACTTGGGTTTCAATTAAAATTAAAGAGGGCAACAATTTAAATTTGAAGTCTTTAACTGGTAATTTGCATGGTCCTTAATGATATGATTTGGAGACTAGAAATCCCAATCGCTGAAGGTCATGGCCCAGCAATCTAAGTGTTATAGCTGCAGAGAAGCCAATTCTGTGCAGGCATCTTCACTCACTTGCTGTATTATTGTTTTTGGTGACTATTTACAATGATTACCTCCATGGCATCACTTCCACCCTCTGCCCCTTATGTGAAGAGAAGTGTAAAGAGTTTCACATTGCTCTCCAGGGCATGCATTCCAGATTCTGAAAACACAGCCACTTCTTAGATTTATCTCTTAGGAATGACATCAGTCCATATTCTGTGTACGGACCCCTCATTTCTAGGTTCCTCCAGAAAAAAAAAGCAAGATTGCTTCTTGTTAAAATTTTTCTTTTTCAGCTTAAGTAGTTTTGACACCTTCCCCAGCAGTAACCATCCCTCCTTGAAAAGAATACAAACAATATACAACCACATTACAGCACTGTTTTGTTTACATTTAAAAGTTTTATTTAAAACAAATCTTTGTCTATATCTGTGTCTGTGTGTGTGTGTGTGAAAGTCGCTTAGTCATGTTGGACTCTTTGCAACCCCATGGACTATATGGTCCATGGAATTCTCCAGGCCAGAATACAAGAGTGGGCCTTTCCCTTCTCCAGGGGATCTTCCCAACCCAGGGATCAAACCCAGGTCTCCCGCATTGCAGGCAGATTCTTTACCAGCTGAGACACCAGAGAAGCTCAACATATCCATGTCCAGGAACACTAATGGTTTCCTTCATCCCTCCTTTTCTCTCATTGCACATAGGGGGAAAAAAGTTAAGGGGAACAGTTTTTGAGTACTCTTATCACATGTAATATATTTAATCCTTACAATAATCTCTGAAAATATGCATTGTTGTAGGTCAGGACCTGAGGGACAGGCGTTTAAGAAGTAAACTTTATTTTACAGTTCTAAATTTAGAACCAAAAGCCATTGTTTTTTCTCTAATTGAGGGAGAAGTAACACGGGGCAGGCAGATTCTCCAGCATTGAGAAAAATAAGAGGAAGCTTTCTGCCCTCCCTCCACCGGTTCACTCACCCTGGGCTGAGGTTAGAGGGAGCTCTATAATTTAAAGAAAAGGAATGCACTAGAGTCTTCCCAGTGGTGCCAGCGGCAAGATGGCCCAAGGGCCCCGTCTCCTGCTATTCACAGTGACAGTAACAGTATTTTACTTGCAAGATTATTAGAAAAGACAGTGAAAACAGTGCTGCAATGAACACTGGCATACACTGTTTACAATAGCCAGGACATGGAAGCAACTTAGATGTCCATCGGCAGATGAATGGATAAGAAAGCTGTGGTACATATACACAATGGAGTATTACTCAGCCATTAAAAGAATGCATTTGAATCAGTTCTAATGAGGTGGATGAAACTGGAGCCTATTATACATAGTGAAGTAAGTCAGAAAAAAAAAAAACACACCAATACAGTATAGTAAAACATATATATGGAATTTAGAAAGATGGTAACGATGACCCTATATGTGAGACAGCAAAAGAGACACAGATGTAAAGAACAGACTTTTGGACTCTTTGGGAGAAGGTGAGGGTGGGATGATTTGAGAGAATAGCATTGAAACATGTATATTACCATCTGTGAAATAGATCGCCAGTCTAGGTTTGATGCATGAGACAGAGTGCTCAGGATGGGGGACACATGTACACCCATGGCTGATTCATGTGAATGTATGGCAAAAACCACTATGATATTGTAAAGTAATTAGCCTCCACTAAAATAAACAAACTAATTTACAAAAAAAAAAAAAAAATACAGTGTACTTCCACTTAGGCACTCCTCCTCTCTCTTGGATCTTGTACCCTGGGGAAACAGAACTGTCATGCTGTGAGAAGCAGGGTGGTAGAAGAGCCAGAAGATGAGAAATGGAAGCCTCCTACTGACAGCCAAAGGCGGGAGCATTGAAGTGAACCCTCCAGCCCAGCCAAGGCTTCACAGGACTGCAGCCCTCGTTGGTAGCTTGATTGCAATTTTTATTCAGGCAATGCGGGATCTGCCACTGTGGATAGTTTTTTTTTTCTTTTCCCTAGTCACAGAAGAATTTCCTTTTCCTTAGGGAGGAGGTTAAAATTCCTGAAATCTGCTCATACAGAACTGAGAGCTATTCTTTTTTCTTTTTTTAAGAAGCTGAAGATAATTGATAATGTAAAATGATGTATTTGGAGACAAGTACGTACTTGTGAAGCTTCCCACTAGGGAAGCCACTATATACTTGTGAAACCATCATTACCATCAATGTCATAAATTTATCCATTACCTCTAAATGTTCCCTCAGGCCCTCTTTGTTTTGTGTTTGTTTGTTTCATTTTTCCCCTCTGTGATAAGATCACTGAACATAAGATACACCCTTTTAGCAAATTTTTAATTATATCATAGGGTATTGTTAACCATAGGCCTTATTTACACACTGGACATCCAAAACTTAAAGATTTTATAGAGTAAACACAGTACCCCTTTGAGCAACACCTCCTTGTTCCCACCTCTCACCTCGTTCCTGGCAATGACCATTCTGCTCTCTGCCTCTATGAGCTTGACTATTTTAGATTTCACATACAAATGAGATGATGCAGTATCTGTGTTTCTGAGTCTTGACTTATTATTTCAATTAGCATAATCTCCTTCAGGTTCATCCATGTTGTTGTAAACGACAAGATTTCTTTCTTTTTTAAGGCTCAGTAGTATTCTGTTGTGTGTATGAATATATATATATATATATATATATATGTGCGTGTGTGTGTGTGCCAGGTCACTCTAGACACACTCGCTGTGTCTGACTCAGTATGACCCTATGGCCTGTAGCCCACTAGACTCCTCTGTCGATGGGATTCTCCAGACAAGAATACTAGAGTGGGTTGCCATGCCTTCCTCCAGGAGATTATATATATGTAGAGATATATCCACATATATATGTATATATATATATACATATATGCATATTCCCCACATTTTCTTTATCCATTCAGCTGTCAATAGACAACTAGTTTGCTTCCCAATCTTGCCTGTTGTGAATAATGTTGCAGTGAAGACGGGAGTTCCGATATCTCTTCAAGTCCACAATTCCAGTTCCTTGGGATATATATCATGAAGTGGGATTGCTGGATCAAATGGTGCATGTGCGTGCTCAGCCATGTCTCACTCTTTGTGACTCCCAAGGCCAAGCTCCTCTGTCCATGGAATTTTCCAGGCAAGATTACTGGAGTGGGTTGCCATTTCCTATTCCAGGATAAAATGGTAATTATACTTTTAATTTTTTGAGGAAACTTCATACTGAGTTCCAGTGTCTACATCAATTAATGTAAATTAATTTTAATTAATTTAAAGTTAATTGTTACTCATATAAATTAACAATGTAAAGGGTTCCCTTTTCTTCACATCCTCACCAATAAAAAGGCAACTGACAGAATGGGAGAAAATACTTGCAAACCATCTATCTGATAAATAGTTCATGGCTTAGTATTTAAAAAATGTAAGGGACTCTTATAATTCAATAGTAAGATCCACAAATAATCTGACTGAAAAATGGGCAAAGGACTTGTACAGACATTTAAACAAGAAGTCATACATATGGCCAACTGTTACATGAAAACATGCTGAACATCACTATTTACCAGTATGAAAGAAAGTGAAAGTGAAGTCGCTCAGTCATGTCCGACTCTTTGCGACCCCATGGCTGTAGCCAACAGGCTCGTCCGTCCATGGAATTTTCCAGGCAAGAGTACTAGAGTGGATTGCCAGTGCCTTCTCCAGGGGATCTTCCCCACCCAGGGATTGAACCTGGGTCTCCCGCATTGCAGGCAGACGCTTTGCCATCTGAGCCACCAGGGAAGCCCCATTTATCAGTATAATGCAAGTCAAAACCATGATGAGCTATCACCTCACACCTGCTAGAATGGCTATTGTAAAGCAATATTTTTTAAATGTTTGTGTATATGTATGTGTATGTGATAAGACTTGGTGGTAGAACAGGAAAGGACATATAGGAATTGATCATAGGTGTCAGCATTCAGCTAGTCTGGGGAGAAAATACACAGTACTCCTAGAGTAGCAGTCCCCAATATTTTTGGCACCAGGCACCGGTTTCACAGAAGACAATTTTTCCACTGACCGGGGAGGTGGTGTGGTTTGGGGATGATTCAATTGCATTATGTTTATTGTGCGTTTTATTTATGTTACATCAGTTCCACCTCAGATCATCAGGCATTAGATTCTGGAGGTTGGGGAGCCCTCTCTTAGAGGATAACATGGCTCTATAAAAGTTGAAGACAGACAGACATCACGGCATGCATGTGGCAGGCATGGGAGTGGGAGGAGAGCAGAGGTGCTCTGGAGAGTATGTAAGTTTGTCTGGGCAGTTGTCATGAAGAAAGAGGATGGAAAAAAACAGCCCACAAATTCATTTTCTATTTCCAAACTACACAGCTATCAGAAAGTTGAGATCTTTTTGAATACTTCTCCAAGAGATGACTGGGGTCAAAGGCAGGGCTGGGAAGGCAAAGGGGGATTCTGTATGTTTTACAAATAAAACTTAGTTATGATTTTTACACAACTTTCTTTAGTTTATGCCTATTGTGACATATGGGAGCTTCACAGGTGGGTTCAGTGGTAAAGAATCCCCCTGCAAAGCAGGAGACATGGGTTTGATCCTTGGGTTGGGAAGATCCCAGGGAAAAGGAAATGACAACCCACTCTAGTATTCTTGCCTGGGAAATCCCATGAACAGAGGAGCCTGGCGGGCTACAGTCCATGGGGTCACGAAAGAATCAAATATGACTTAGCAACTGAACAACAACAATTGTGTCATATGAGATATGTAGGCGGTTTCAAATGACTCATTCTCGATGGCAGCTTCTTTCCACGCCTCAGTGCTAACAGTTTCAACTGTCCTTTCATGAACTTTAAGTTCTACTTGGTTCTTTTAGGCCCAGAACTCCTGCCTCCCTGGGATTCTCATTCTTCTGAGCTATCACTTCTCATGGGTAGTTCCATCCATCTCCTCTGAACTGGGCTTCAGCTCCTTTACCTTGATTTCTGAACAAAGAGAACAACACTGAGAACCTTTCATACAAGGTATATGCATTTGGCAGACTTCACTAAAGGTAGTGTTGACAGGATTTTTTTTTTTTTTTTTTGCTGCAGCAACACAAATTACACAAACTGAAACCTGAGCTTGCCTTGCTTTTGCAGTGGTATATTCCAACTCATTTCAGTTTTACTGTTTCTAACTTTATCTTTCTATTGCTTAGCCCAACTTCTCATCACTGCCCCCCAGCAATCCCAGACTCATTCACTCCACAATTCAGTTACCTGAACTGAGCTCCAGGCTGAAACTTAACTACAGATCTATTTTTTAACTTTTTAAAACCCAGATGCTGATTAATGGGTTCTGTTGAGGCAGTTCCCTCCACTTTGGACCTCACACATCTCCTTCCCACGGGGATAACCTGTTCCATCCCCTCCGCCCACACTTCAAAAGTGGCAAGTGGCAAGTCTTCCTTTGTTTTTTCTGATTCATACAGATGAATGAGTGGGGTTATTATTTGGTGACTTAAATATTTTTCACTCTCAGACTTGATATTTGATTACAGGTTGTTTGGATGAAACTCAGAAATGCATGGAACCCACACACTGCAGGGCTGACCCCAGTTCATTCACTCCTTTTTTTTTTTTTTAACCCCAGACAACACTGAGTTATACAGAGTGTTTTTCCTAGACATGATCTCATCTGAGGCTCCCAGTAACCCTATGACTTTGACAGGACAGGTAGTGTATCAGTCAGGATTGTCTCAGGGGCTAGAGAACAAGAGAGAATTTAATGTGAAGGCTTAACTAGTAGTTAACTTTCAGTTAACTATTGCAAAGTGGTCAAAAAGAACTCTTAAGTGTCATAAAAGTAACTACTTTAAAAAGCCCTTAGGACAGAGGCAGCAAAGAGAAGAGGTGGCAAGTACTACAATTCACCTGATGCTAAGAGCTGACCCACTGGCAAAGACCCTGATGCTGGGAAAGATTGAAGGCAGAAGGGGATGACCGAGGATGAGATGGTTGGATGGCGTCAATGGACATGAGTTTGAGCAAACCGAGGGAGATAGTGAAGGACAGGGGAGTCTGGGGTCCTGCAGTCCGTGGGGTCGCAAAGGGTAGGACACGACTGAGAGACTGAACAACAATTACAATTTAGGAGCCTGAAAGAGGGGTCCTGAGGAACTGAAGTTCAGGAGACCCTGCAGCCCTGATCATGCTGGCATCTCTGAGCTGGAAGGAGGGATCTTTGGGGGCTGGGAGCCAGACCTCAGAGGTGGAAGCTCCGGCTGGTGCTGATGTTTGGAGCAGGGAAAGGCAGAGTGAAGCCGGTTTTGCGAACTTTGGGAAAACAGCAAACAGAATTCAGGATTCAATGGCTGCTGCGGGAAGGAATCGCTGCTGATGGAAGTAGTTGCTGATGAAGTCCCGCCAGCGTGACTCAGAACTGCCCGCGGGTGGGAGGAAGCTGGTCCCGCTCTTCTTCCTCCAGGCGCGTGATCTCCCCCTAGCGTTCGCTACTGTTAGAGCCCAGCATTAGCCAGCAGAGCCCACCCCAGCCCAGGTCACAAAGAGGAGGGTGTGGACGTTAAGGCGGAGAACTTAACAAGTGGAATAGATGATCCTCCTGACCTAACTTTGCAAAATAAAACAAGGAAACAAAAGAAGGAAAATAAGGCTTAAGAGAATGTAGCCAGTGTAAAATATCTTGCTAAGTTAATAAAGCACCAGTGATAGCACTGAGATTTACATCCCTATATCTTGATTATAGGGCTTCCCTGGTAGCTCAGCTGGTTAAGAATCTGCCTGCAATGCAGGAGACCCCCATTTGATCCCTGAGTTGGGAAGATCCCCTGGAGAAGGGATAGCCTACCCCACTCCAGTTTTCTAGGGCTTGCCTGGTGGCTCAGTGGTAAAGAAACTACCTGCAATGCAGGAGACCTAGGTTCAATCCCTGGGTTGGGAAGAAGCCCTGAGGAGGGCGTGGCAACTCGTGGCAACTCACTTCAGTATTCTTGCCTGGAGAACTTCATGGACAAAGAAGCCTGGCAGGCTACAGTCCATGGGGTCACAAAGAGTTGGACACGACTGAACAACTTTCACACTTTATCTTGATTATAAATGTCATGCTCTTTTCACTATACCACATTTCTTGAAGCCCAAACAAGTGAAATAACCTAGAATCATATACCACTTCACAGACAAAACCTGGAAAAAAAAAAAAAACAAAAACTACTTCTTTTGAAATATCCAATTTATCATTTTTTCTGTATATCAGACTAACTCAAAAATGCCTCCTAGAGAAGAGGAGAGATCATGTTTAGGAGAAAGGAGCAGTCCAGGTTTGGGAGAGAGGAGAATTTCAAATTCGCAGCTTTTAGGGAGAAAGAGCTAAGCTAGCAGGGGGAATGTGAAAACTGAGAGAATCATCCATTTATGAGCTGATTCATTCAACAAACACTTAGCACATGTCTGCCTCATTCCAGACACTATTTTAGACGATGGTGGCTCAGATATGAATACAAATTCTTCCTTTCAAGCAGTTAACAATATAATAAGGAAGCAAGACAGTAAATATGTATAGGGCTTCCCTGATAGCTCAGTGGGTAAAGAATCTGACTGCACTGCAGGAGACACAGAGAATGCAGGTCCAATCCCTGGATCCAGAAAATCCCTGGAAGAAGGAAATGGCTACCCATTCCAGTATTCTTGCCTGAAGAATTCTATGGACAGAGGAGCCTGGTAGGCTACAGTCCATGGGACTACAAAGCGTCTAAATGAATGACTAAGCACACACATGTGGATGGCATAGACAGTAGGTTAGAGAGTACAGAAAAGTAAAGCAAGGGGCAAAGATAAGGATCACAGAAGTGGAGGCATTTCTCTCCAGGGTGGCTAGAAAAGTCCTCATGGAAGACTGTGTCAGTAGAGAGAGAATGAAAAAAAAGGAGAGTAGCAGAAGCAGCAGGAACAAGCAGTAGAGAAATAACAGAGGAGCTGTTCATGTAGAGCCTTGTTTGAAGAAATTCACTGCTGCTGCTGCTGCTAAGTCACCTCAGTCGTGTCCGACTCTGTGCGACCCCATAGACGGCAGCCCACCAGGCTCCGCCTTCCCTGGGATTCTCCAGGCAAGAACACTGGAGTGGGTTGCCATTTCCTTCTCCAATGCATGAAAGTGAAAAGTGAAAGTGAAGTCGCTCAGTTGTGTCCAACTCTTCGTGACCGCATGGACTGCAGCCTATCAGAATGATATGATACCAAATATCATGGTGTACCAACTAAAAATTAGTGACATAATAAAGTAAGAGAAACACAAGAAATACAGTGCAAATCACCATTGGCCTTATATACTTCTATCAATATTATGAAGAGATTACCTAAGACTGTCTTTATAGCACTTCTCTTAATTACATAAGGAATTCTTTAAGAATAGGAACCTGACTCATTCAGTCTTATATCCCCAAAACCTTATTAATTTTACCCAACAGAAGATAAGCACAGGGGGAAAAAAAATACATCTGTTGACCTAAAATTAAAAACAAAAGCAAAATCAAATAGATCCCTACAGAAATGGATCTTCTGTTTGAAAGTGTATTTTATATTAATACCTTTCTTCCCTCTTTTCTACCTAGTAAATGAATTTATATCTGAGATATCTAGAAATTTGCATATATATACATATATAGGGCTATATATTATATATGGCTATATAAATATGGAAACATACACATGCATAATTTTGAGTATTTTAATGTTTTATTTCCTATTATATTTGATCAAGGCATCAGTTCACAACAACAACAAACACAAATAAAACCACAGCACTTTTTTGTTGTTGTTTTTCCTGCAGTGCAAGGAAAGCCTATTGTAAGAGTGAATTGATTGCTGGAGTAGACATCTCAATTTCTGTATTCTTTGATTTTCCTGTCATTTAATCCTGAAAGCCAATATTGTCCTAACCCCATAAACTTTATTTTTATTTACTGAATTTCTGTAAATGCATCTGGGGAAGGGTTTGGAGAGAAAAATAATGTGTCTAGAATGTTATTACTAATATATACAGGAGCTGTCATGTTAAGAATGGCTACAATGTTGTTAATATGACTTTAGCAGAATACACATAGCCTCTAAATGGTGACATAAATTACATCCAGTGTTCATATTGCTGCTTGATGCTATTACCTAAGACAATATAAATTTTATACTCGAAGTAAGTTGGCTACAGTCTTCAATAAAGATTCAGCTCTCTCACACTGCATCTCCTAGAGCAAAACTAATTAGGACATTACACTGGTGACAGATAGAATCCTCACAATGTTATGTAATCTTCTGGGAGTCAGTTCTATTTTGTCCCATTAGCTTTTTCCTACGCAAAAAGAACATCCCAGATTTGTTACTCTTTGACACTTTTACAGATGAAACATGAACAGCATTACAAATATGAATGCACATCTTTTCAATAATTTTGGTTTCATAGCCCCTTATTGAATAATGAATTTAAGAGATGGCAAAAACCACAGGAAGAGACAGGGAAATTTAAATGTATTAGTTATGTTATTTATTCCTGTGGAATAACTTTGACAGGTAAAGCATTTGGAAAGTCATTGGCCTTAAATATGTAAGGGGTACGTATGGATATTTTCACAGTGTCCCTGTATTACCACAATAAATTACTAGAGTTTATTTTCCATTTCTTTCAGCTAATAGTTTGGAAAAGAGATTAAACAATTTTTTAAGTATTATCAATACAACTGAATCCTTAGTGTCATTATTGAGTCAAACATTTCATTTGTCTTCACTGAGTTTTTGTTGTTATTGTTATAATTTTCCCTTCTCTTCTCTACTGTCTTCTAACAAGGGCATGCAATACATCTTTCCCTTTCACTAAAACCTAACTTAAGACTCCACGAGCCAGAGTTATATTTAATACTGGAGCTATATACTTGAGACTCATTATTCTAAGAAAAAATGATTTTTAAGATACGAATAATTTGGTTAATTTCTATCCTTTAGCACATGAAGCCTAAAATAAAATCTGCTTCCTCCAGATTTGCTCTGTTGATTAGCAGCCTATATCTGACCTGTGACTTTATTCCCTCTTCCTCATCCTTTCTCAATTCTACTGAATATGGTTGAGGGATTAAAATCTTTTCAGAGCTTTTTGATAGCCTAGACATTCTGCATAAATGAGCTCACTGAGTTTGATATAAATACAATGGCCTTCTATTTACAGTAACTTATTTGTTTTCTCTGTGTGTTTAAGACCATTGCTCATCTTTCTGTAATTGATCAAACTATTTATTTTTAAAAATCTAGGTTAAAATTGCAATATATGTTGCAATGTAATACATCCTGAAAAGGGAAGATCAAAAGAATAAAGCTCATCATTGTAACATATAACACTGCTTTCCAATTTTCTGTGAAATATAAATTTTACTTTCAATTTTGAAATATAACAGATTGTATCTTTTAAATTACTACAGTAAATGTGGAGAGAAGGAGCTGCATTTGAATTTTTACTAAATGTCTCCAAAACCAATTAAAAGGAGTGAGGCTTTTATGTGAGTAAGTCTTGAAGAATGTGGATAAAATATGTGAGAATGTTCTCACTGTATTTTGAAAATACTTGAGCTCAAGTTGAGGGACTATGCTTTACTATTTGATGAAGGTTACTTTAAGGCAAAATAAAATATAAATATTCATTATTATTTATCATATAATTATTTCACAGCTTTGCTCTCTGATTATATACATTTCTTCAATTTCTTGCAGCCCACCTATAAATTCATTTGCAATAATCCCCATCTACCTCTTCCATTCCGGTTTCAGTTCAGTTCAGTTGCTCAGTCGTGTCCAACTCCTTGTGACCCCATGAACTGCAGCATGCCAGGCCTCCCTGCCCCATCACCAACTGCCAGAGTCTACCCAAACCCATGTCCATTGAGTCGGTGATGCCATCCAACTATCTCATCCTCTGTCGTCCCCTTATCCTTCTGCCCTCAATCTTTCCCAGCATTAGGGTCTTTTCATATGAGTCAGCTCTTCACATCAGGTGGCCAAAGTATTGGAATTTCAACTTCAACATCAGTCCTTCCAATGAACACCCAGGACTGATCTCCTTTAGGATGGACTGGTTGGATCTCCTTGCAGACCAAAGGACTCTCAAGAGTCTTCTCCAACACCATAGTTCACGAGCATCAATTCTTAGGTGCTCAGCTTTCTTCACAGTCCAACTCTCACATCCGTACATGACCACTGGAAAAACCATAGCCTTGACTAGACAAACTTTTGTTGACAAAGTGATGTCTCTGCTTTTTAATATGCTGTCTAGGTTGGTCATAACTTTTCTTCCAAGGAGTAAGTGTCTTTTAATTTTATGGCAGTGATTTTGGAGCCCCCAAAAATAAAGCCAGCCACTCTTTCCACATCTATTTGCCATGAAGTGATGGGACCAGATTCCATGATCTTAGTTTTCTGAATGTTAAGCTTTATGCCAACTTTTTCACAGATGATATTCCTCTTGTATTCAATTAATCCTTCAACCTGTGCCCTGCATCTTATCCCCTCTTTCCTCTTGGTCCTTGTTTTATCAACTTTTCCTCTACTCTTCCGCATCTTTAACCTCTCTTGCTCCTTATTCTTTGTCCTCATTATATACACTAGCTCAAATCTGAAACTGGATTTTGATTCTATTTTCCCATTGAAATTAATCAAAAAAATGATCAGTAACTTCCCAAAGGCTAAATATTATGCATATATTTCAAATCCTATCTTTCTGGGCCTTTCTCTGCCATTGAACCCTCGTGATTACTTTTCCTTGAAAGTTTTTCTTTTGTTTCTATGATGCATCTTCCTGGTTTTCTCCTTCCTAAAATGACTGTTCTTTTAACCTCTTTCCTATTTTTTCCACCTTGACCTTTATCTGTCGGTTCCCATGACTGTCCTCTGCTCTCACTCCATACAAACTTCTGAAGACCTTACCCTCACTTATTCTTTCATCTGATTATGATAGAAATTCCATGCACACCCCTGTTGAGGCCTCTCTCATAAGCTCCAAATCATAATCTTAAAATGCCTCTTGTACCTCCCCAAGCACTTCAGTCTCAATTCCCATCTTTCCTCCAAAGCTGCTTTTCCATTTCTTTATATAAGTTAATTATACCACTATTTACTCAGTTCCCCAGGTTAATAATGTCAAAGCATTCTAGACTCATCATTTTTCCTCATATATCTCTACTCAATTATAGATGTCTATTGATTCTGCCATCTGTCTCTCAAATCTGCTTTCTTCTCTCCAATCCACTTCCATTGTCTACATGAAGCCATTATTATTTTGGGAGATGATAACTACAATGACAGCAGCCTTTATACACTTCTTCCCCTAAATCTATCTTCACTCTTCCATTGGAATGATTTTTTTAAATACCATTATTGTGCTTAAAATTCACCAGTTGTCTCAATTGTAAATTGAGATTATAAATTGTAATTTTAAATTGTAAATTAGTCAATTTGGGGTAAATTTTGATCCCCACAATCAGTTGGACCAGCTTATTTCTGTACCCTGTCTGCCTTTTAGCTTTTTTTCCTGCTGTGGAGATGATGCTGCAAGGTAAGCATTATTTCAAGCTTCAGATGAGAAAATAAAGACCCAGAGGCATGGGTAACATTCAGAATCACACAACTGGGAGCTTCTCCTCCCACTCTCCTAAGAAGACACAGTCATCCTCCGCATCAGCCACACAGCGTATTGGCAAGTCTTTAAAGGTGTGCTGCTCTCGCGTATTCTGGTGATGGGAATAAGGCTTCCTCTTACTGGAAGGCTTACTTGTCCTCACACATTCCCCTCGCTGCTTTCAAGAGGCAACTCCAGTGTCACCCCTTCTCTGAATTATTTTCTAATGTCCCAACGATGACATCACACACATTCCTTCTACTTCTTCTTCCTACTTCTGTAACATTTAGACATCCCCTAGTTTTGGTACTTACCCTGATTTTTAACGATGACCCTCAGGTTATGGTCTCCCATGCTAGACTGTAACTCAGGCATTGCATGTGCCTCATCTCTGTGTCTTCTGTTTTGTGTACAGTGCCTGGAATTTGACAGGGCCTCAGTTCTAACGTTTAATACACTGAAAATAGAGAGAAATCTCTGATTTTTCTTATTTGTAAATGAAGGTGGGCTTACAAGATGACTTGGATCCATTATGTGACACTTCAATTACTACTTCTGTGTATTCATATAACTTTTGTATATATTATGGAACGTGCAGCTATTCTAAGGCCTGTAATATGGTGTACTTGGCTAATATTTTATTTCTTTAGGACAAAAAGGTATCAATTAATTTTACTGCTGTGCTGTATATGCATGGGTTTTCATAGCTGAGTTTAAATATGGTAACTGACAGATAAGGCAGACAGGTAGAATATACACAAAAAGAGAATTGCAACTGAATGGTATGTACATTGGGCTGTCAATCTGATATTCAAACAATTTTATGGGTTTAGTCAGTTAAATAAAACTATAGGCCAATTTGATGGAAGAAAAAAGTGAAGAACATGTCAAGTTAGTAATTTCACTAAATGTATTCATTCTTCACTAAATTACTTGTTTAACCAAATTAATCAAAATTATCTATAATGTCAAAATTCATGAAATTCTCTATATATACTTTATATACTAGTTGAGAGCATTAAAAAACACAAATATTTATTTTTAAAGGAATAAATCTAGAGATAATCATACAGATTTCCTTACAGGCTGTCATATTCAGATACCCCAGATCTTAAAATAGGCCGGGTAGAAATGAAAACTATTTATCTGACTTGAGATCCCTAGTTATTGTCATGTGTAGCATATTCAAAGACAAGTTTCTCAAGATCAAACTTGATAGGCACTCTGTTTATAGGTTTTGCCCAGTCGGGGCAGCAGATTTTTGATTCTGATGAAAAAGTGATGTCCACTTTCCAGGTATAAATATATAGCAATAGGATATTGACTCAAAAAGCATATCAAGTTTGAAGCCATAATATATAATTTGAAAATATAATGTTTACTTGTTAATTTATGTAGGTATTTTACTACACATAAACAGGGTTTATGGGGAATTGCATAGCTATGTAATGCTGCATGGTAAAATGCATCTATAATAAGTAAGGAAAATGGAGCCAAGACCAATTAAGTATAGAAAACCAACAAAGAGGCAGGAAAGTGTTGAAAACTCAAAATCTAGGCAACAGGCCCTGAATTCTTGCTCAAAGAAAACAATTAAATTGTTCTAAGTTCTCTAGAGCTGCAGAAGAAAATAAAATCAGTAATATTAAGTCATAGCATCTATAGTATAGAAACAAGTTGATTGTTTAGAGAAGAAGAATTATTCCTATAAACACTGACATACATTTATCTACAGATTTTCCTAGAAAGGACACTATATAATGGAAAGAAAAAAAAAAGTCAACAACACAAAGTACAATGCTGAATGCTATGAAACTGCTTTTGATATGTTTTCCAATATAGCTTGATATTTTATGCCAAAGTTAAAAGTCACTTGTTTAGAAAGATCAGTTTATATGGTTTCTGTGTAATATCATTCCATGTATAGCTCCACAAAAGGAATGTTTTACAGAGAAGAGTACAAGATAAAATTCACTCAAAGTCATGAAAATAAGGAAAATTAGAGTAAGACAGGTAGGGATGGAAGATCTATGATGGCATGTCTAAACTAAAGGGATTTCAATGCAATGAAAAAAGAAATAAACTGTGTAAACACAACAAAGCAAGTCTAGAGATAAAAAAAAGATTTGTTCAGTCGCTTGCCAATTCTCTTTCTGAGAATTAAAATTAATAAATAGGTTATATATACTACAAAAATGCTGCATAAATATTGCTTACTTCAACCAATTTTATGAAAGTTATTGAAAATTAGTAATGTCAAGATTATACCTCCTGGAAGGTACTTGAAGTCTAGTTATTTAACATTACCAGTAAAACATATCTTTATACATCATCAAATAGATTAACTGGTGAAAGTGATATTCACCTGAAAGACTGAGCAGGAAAAATAAGCATATACCTGAATAGAGGAGAATTTCTGTGGAAGGGTTGAAACCTCCCTTATGATCTGATTTTGGACATTTTAGACACAATCACAAATACATCTTAAAATGAAAATAATAATGTAGCCATGATAGAAATTAAGAAAAAGAATCTGTGATGAATCAGAAATTTGATGATTCTCAAAAAAGAGAGGACTGTCAACCACTGGCCACCACCAAACTTGTGGAGGATTCTGATGAAGGTCTTGAGTTCTTCATTGATGCTAGGAGTCTCAAAGCTGTAAAATCCTCCCTACTTACTGGAAATACAGAGTATTTCTCAGTGAGCTGAAATATATTATGAGGTATTGTTTCTTTCTCCTCATGATTTTATCCATCATTATGATACTTTGAACTGGGACAAATTTCTTTCCTGACCCCCTCACCCAGAATGAGGAAACACTTGACTATTTAACCTTTGAAGCTTGCCAGTGTTCAACGAGGAAGAGTTATTAGAAAGTTTTTGAGGTAATTCAGACTTGAACCTGTTAGCTGATTAGCCATCAGAAATGAGAAATTAATAAACTGGCTATGAACTAACTTTTGAACAACAGGTGGAAAAATATTCTAGATGCCTTAATGCAGCAAAAAGGAAGTCGCTATTTTTAAGGCAGAAGCTCATTAAAACAAACATCTGATCCAGAAACTAAAAGAAATGGATGATGTCAAGAAGACATTTCTTACAAAGTTTCTTGCCTCTGCAATTGTGTTATGCCTCTATAATGGGTATATAGAAGCCAATATTTAAACCAAATTCTATCCTAAAATTAAAGAAAAAAATGTTAGGAGGAATCTGGATAAAATTTACATAAAGATAATCCAGGCTTCCCAGGAGGGCACCTAGTAATGCCAAAAAATCTCAAGTGGAAACATGCAACAATTCAGATGAGATCTCCCCAAGTCACAAGGACACGCTGTCTTTGGCACACTTCTCACCTGCCAAAAACATAACACTGACAAACTTTTAAAGGGAGGGCATGGACATGGCTGAATCCTCAGCCTACTTGAATAACTCTAAATGGAGCAACCCCACATCCAAGGAGCAGTGGCTGCACGGGCACAGGAGGGCCTAGAGGAACTATTCCATGTTCAAGGTCAGGAGGGGCGGTGGTGAGGAGATACCCCTCGTACAAGGTGAGGAGCAGCAGCTGCGTTTTGCTGGAGCAGCCATGAAGAGATGCCCCACGTCCAAGGTAAGAGAAACCCAAGTAAGATGGTAGGTGTTGCAAGAGGGCATCAGAGGGCAGACACACTGAAACCACACTCACAGAAAACTAGTCAATCTAATCAGACTAGGACCACAGCCTTGTCTAACTCAATGAAACTAAGCCATGCCCCTGGGGCCACCCAAGATGGGCGGGTCATGGTGGAGAGGTCTGACAGAATGTGGTCCACTGGAGAAGGGAATGGCAAACCACTTCAGTATTCTTGCCTTCAGAACCCCATGAACAGTATGAAAAGGCAAAATGATAGGATACTGAAAGAGGAACTCCCCAGGTCAGTAGGTGCCCAATACGCTACTGGAGATCAGTGGAGAAATAACTCCAGAAAGAATGAAGGGATGGAGCCAAAGAAAAAACAATACCCAGCTGTGGATGTGACTGGTGATAGAAGCAAGGTCCGATGCTGTAAAGAGCAATATTGCATAGGAACCTGGAATGTCATTAAAGAGCTCTGCAAGGCATTACAGTTTGCTCAAAAACTGCTGTGCACACAATCTGATCTTTAGGCAAAGAAGAAAGGACAAATCAGACTCTCAAATTAGCCAAAACTTTGAGAAAGACATAAACTTCCCTTAGTTTATTCCTTCTAACTTTGTAATAATAAGAAAGCTTCTTTTGGAGGTTCACCAGTTCTGCTTTTATAAGTTAAGTCATTGTGAATGTGCATATTCTCAGACATGTCTGATTCTTTGTGGCCTCATGGACTGTAGCCTGCCAGGTTCCTCTGCCCCTGGAATATTCCTGGTAAGAATACTACTCCAGGGGATAATCCAGACTCAGGGATTTAACCTGCCTCTCCTGAATAGGTAGGTGCATTTTTTACCATTAGTGCCACCTGGGATGCCCAGTAAATCATCGAGTACTAAGTTGCTTCAGTCATATCTGACTCTTTGCGACCCTATGAACTACAGCCGGCCAGGCTCCTCTGTCCATGGGATTTCCCAGGCAAGAATACTGGAGTGGGAACTACTGGATCCCCGTTCTCCAGGGCATCTTCCCCACCCAGGGATCAAACCTGGGTCTCTTACATAGTCTGCGTTGGCAGGTGGGTTCTTTACCGTTAGTGCCACCTACCAAGCCCAGTAAGTCATTAGTCAAAGTGTTAGTTGCTCAGTCATGTCTAACTCTTTGCAACCCCATGGATTGTAACCCACCAGGCTCTTCTATCCATGGGATTTCTTAGGCCATAATACTTGAGTGGGTTGCCATTCCCTCTCCAGAGGATCTTCCTGCTCCAAGGATCAAACCCCAGTCTCCTGTATTGAAGGCAGATTTTTTTTCTTTACCACCTGAGATTTTCTTTACCGCCTGAGTCACCAGGGAAGCCCAGTAAGTCTTTAGTACATTAGTAGAATTATATAGCTAGGACTACCATCTCTAATCCTAGATTTTTTGTATTTTGGCAAGAAAATATGACTAAATAATATAAAGCAGTTGTTCCCCACCCCACTTTTTGGCACCAGGGACCAGCTTCAAGGCAGACAATTTTCCCATGGGCAGGGGGTGGGCTGGGAGGTGGGATGGTTTGGGGATGGTTTAAGCATTTTACATTGAGTGTGTACTTTATTTCTATTATTATTACATCAGCTCCACCTTAGATGGTCAGCAGTAGATCCTGGAGGCTGGGACCCTTAATGTAGAGGACATATGGGATACAGACAATACTATCATCAAAGCTTATAGAAGGCCGTTTCCCAACCTTGCAAAAAAATTTTTGTATGACTTAAAACCTAGAAACTTGGGTCTACTTGAAGAGGTGAGAGAAAAACAGTTATATTGAAAAGGACCTTATCTGGTACTATATATATTAACAACTAGCAAACAAGTCAATATTCACGGGGTTGATTTGTGTATACAACTGCAGAGTGTCACGTGACTCACATCTCTTTATTCTTTGCTAACATCTGCCCTCACTTGCCTTGACACTCATCTCCAGAAAGCAATTGATTCAGAGTCATACAGCTGCTGAGGTCCTGTTCCTACACATTTCCGAAACTAATCTATAAGTAGTATGGCAATGAAAAGCAAAGTAATAAATGTGAACTCACTTCTTCTCATAAAATACGATTTCAGAATTACCTGTGCTATGTTCTGTCATGTGGCACTAAGACAATAGAACTCAGCTTTCTCATATTATAGCGGCTTTTTTATCTGAAGAGGGAACTTTTCTCAGTGGTATAAAGTAAAATCCACAGTCTATCTTTGGAGCATTTATTCAATAACTTTGGAAACTATATTTGTTGAAAATGTGATAGCTACTGTAACAGCGATATAGTAGGTATCTTAATTCTTTCATTAGTATTGTTAAAGCTTTCAGAAATCTTATCAGAACAAGTTAAAACAAAGAAGGAAGAATGAATAAAAACAAAAAGGAAGGGAAGGTATAAAAATAAAAAATAAAGAAAACTACATTCCTATTCTCTTCCTCAGAAACTTGGATGAAAATCAATACAAAAGGATATGTGAAAACTAAGAGGCATGGTAGATAAAACATTTAGTCCAATGACATTCTGATGGATCTAAAGGTCATCTGAGGATCTTAGCACTACCCCACAAGATTGGTTTGGCGAGGGGTAGCGGATGGAGGCGGAGAAGGCGATGGCACCCCACTCCAGTACTCTTGCCTGGAAAATCCCTTGGATGGAGGAGCCCTGTGGGCTGCAGTCCATGGGGTCACGAAGAGTTGTACATGACTGAGCGACTTTACTTTCACTTTTCACTTTCATGCATTGGAGAAGGAAATGGCAACCCACTCCAGTGTTCTTGCCTGGAGAACCCCAGGGATGGGGGAGCCTGGTGGGCTGCCATCTGTGGGGTCGCACAGAGTTGGACACGACTGAAGCAACTTAGCAGAAGCAGCAGCAGCAGCAGTAGATGGAGGAAGTTTATAAAAGTGGTTCCTCTGATTTTGCTGCAAGAGAACTTGGCTTTGGGAAATCTGTCCATCCTATCAGTTTGTCAGGGGGAAAGGTTCAGATCAAATCAGGATATTTTCTGTTTGTCCCATTCTTTTATTATTGGTACAAAGATTTTTGTTTTAAACTGTGTTCATATTTTTAATCACAGTTAATGTTACATTTTGTAACTTTTCTTAAACTACACTCATTAAATATGTTTATTATTCGAGTTGACAAAGGTAAGGATCACTGTATTATTCATTAAGAAAAAATGCTTCAGGGTAATCCATGTCTCTGAATCTCTCTCTACATAAACCTGAAACTTGTGTTTATTTTTCTTCTGGATATCTGTTCCCTGTGAGATTAATGTTCTCCAGTGAATTAGAGTGATAGAAGGACTGTTTAATTTTTTTTTTCAGCAGAGTAAGTCATTTCCTTCCTAGAAACACCATGTAACGTCCTCTGATAATTTATTTAACACCCCTGAAAACAGCAGGTAATGGTCATTACCCACTTCTGGTTCAGTATTGTACAAGTTACATTTATTCCTAGTAATCTGTATGTTGCATGAGGGACAGGAACCTCAGCACTTGTCTTTGCCTACTTGGAGGGATTTTGTTTGTTTCCTGGTTTTTATTACTCTCAGAGGAAGTGTAGAGCCAGATGCAGAGGAAAGGAATGAATTACATTGACTCTCCTTTAGATGAGACAACTGAATTTCTTTATGTTCCCTCTGTACAGCTCTGCCACCTGTTTATATTTTTCTAGTTCTCTTTAACTTAAGGAAATAAGGGACAATAGTGAGCATACATACCATTAAAAAAACGTATTTTCAATTTTTCATTCTCCTCTACATGTCTACATGTAATGTACAATGGATTATTACGTTATACCACTTAGCAAGGAGATAAGATACAAGAGAATGATCCACTTGGGTATTAATTTGCTCTAACAATTAAAGGAGAAAAATTAAGCTCAAGCTACTAAGATGTAGTTTGAAAGACAAAATGATGACATGTGTACCTAGGGGATTTCAGTCTCCTGGATCAGTTCTGAAGGGCCCAAATTCCCCTAGGGATCTTTGTTCTGAGAGCTCCAAGTTTGTTTGTTTTTTTAAGTTATTCTGTTCAGCACAAGTTGTAACCCCCCTTTTTGGGCCTGAACTGTTTTGGGGACTGAATAGAAGAGGTCTGAACCTCTCCTATTAAACAAGACTGTTAGCAGGTAGAATTAAAAGTAGCCGATCCAATAAGCAGAGGCACTGTCTGGGGCTTGTACTCCATTCCTCCCACCAGAGACCAGGAAATATGGGCTCTATCTTGATGAATACATTTCAGACGTGTTTCCCAGATCCTTGAAGAAGGTATTCCTGGGTTATAAAAATGGCAAGAAGCTTTTTTAAAATGTACATCTACAGGGCAGAGCAAGAATTCACAATTTCAGGTTTTCTAAAGTAAATCCTCTAAGTAAAGGAAGATCAGGGTTTTGAGCCTGGAAGAAGCCTGTTTAGTCAACCTGAGGGAAACATTCAGGCCATCTTGGCCACCTAGTAATGAAATTCTGTTTCCAATGAAAGAAATGATTTAAAAAAAAAAAAAAACCTTAAATATAGTGTCAGTCAGTGTTTAAATCCAAAAGCATATTCATGATGTCTTTAAATGGTGTCCTCAAGAGAAGTTGTCTCAGGTCTTTGATTATTCACAATAGTAAGACCCCCCCCCCCCCACCCAACCCCCGCCAAAGATCCCAGTAAATAGGAATCTGGAACTACTCATTCTATTTTTTTTTTGGAGCAAGGGAAATGTCAGCAGTTGACAAGCTAATATTTGGGCTTTCTTTGCTAAAAGAAATGTCCAGACTATGCCCTGAGGCCAGTTGTTTAAAATGTCTACATCAGGATCTTAAACAGGAAAAACAAAGTTCTGAAATATGACCCTGCAGCATAATAAGGTCTAAAGTCATCAAGGAAAAAAATATATTTACTTTTTTAGACACTCTACTACTATTTCAGAAAATTGTATGAATCACATTTTAGAATAATTGCTAAGAATTGAGACAAAAAATATGTTTTAAGAAATAAAAATTTAATCCAAGCATTTTTCTTAATTAGGGTTTCACCATATAGTTCTAAAATAAAACTCATAACTGTGGTGAGTATCTGTCAAATGAAGGAATGACTTTTGGGTTCTATTTTCATTACCTGCACCTCTTCACACTTTTTCACTTCCTCTAGGAAGTCTATTTTATCACATTTGGAGTTTAGTGAGGACTGTCAGTAAACTAGACCCTCATTAGAGATCCTGCTGAGATAATAACACAAAGAAGGTGAAGAAGGCTTGGTTGCACTCGAACAGAGAAGTAAAGGAACTATGTTCTTGCACATGGTCAAGTATTTTGCAATCTTTTGCTCTAGTAAGTGCTATTTTGGAAGGACTGAATTCTCCATTCTTGAATTAAGCTTTAGGCATTTTTTAATGTTAGGGAAATTATAATTCTTCCTATCTAGAATTAAGCTATTTGACATAAGGAAAAAAATGTGGATCTTAAAATAGAATGCTTTAACTTTCTTTAGAAGCTTTCTGTGGTCGTCTTGTCTGTTACCCTAAATTCACACATGGCTGACCTTATCTTGTTGAGCAATATATTTTTTTTTCAAGGTCTCCAGAAGCCCTTTGTGATGGGAGGGACTGGCCATGGGGAAAACTGGGTCTTGCTCTGGTGGGGAAGGCCAAAAACCTCTAGAGCCAAGAACTTCCAGATATTCAAGCTAGATTTAGAAAAGGCAGAGGAACCAGAGATCAAATTGCCAATATCTGTCGGACCATAGAAAAAGCAAGTGAATTAAAGAAAAACATCTACTTTTGCTCATTGCCTATGCTAAAGCCTTTGACTGTGTGATTCACAACAAACTGTGGAGAATTCTTCAAGAGATGGAGATACAAGACCACCTTACCTGCCTCATGCAAAACCTATATGCAGGTCAAGAAGCATCAGTTAGAACTGGACATGGAACAGATTGCTTCCAAACTGGAAAAGGAGTACATCAAGGCTGTATATCATCACCCTGCTTATTTAACTTATATGCAGAGTACATCATGCAAAATGCTGGACTGGATGAAGTATAAGTCGGAATCAAGATTGCCAGAAGAAATATCAATATCTTCAGATATGCAGATAACACCATGCTTATGTCAGAAAGTGAAGAGGAACTAAAGAGCCTCTTGATGAAGCTGAAAGAGGAGAGTGAAAAACCTGGCTTAAAACTCAACATTCAAAAAACTAAGATCATGGCATCCGGTCCCATCACTTCATGGCAAATAGATAGGGAAACAATGGAAACTGTGAGAAACTTTATTCGCTTGGGATCCAAAATCACTGCAGATGGTGACTGCAGCCATGAAAGTAAAAGACACTTGCTGCTTAGAAGAAAAGCTATGACAAATCTAGACAATGTATTAAAAAGCAGAGATATTACTTTGCCTACAAAGTTCCATATAGTCAAAACTATGGTTTTTCCAGTAGTCATGTATCAATGTGAAAGTTGGACCATAAAGAAAGCTGAGTGCTGAACAATGGATGTTTTTGCATTGTGCTGTTGGAGAAGACTCTTGAGAGTCCCTTGGACTACAAGAAGATCAAACCTGTCCATTCTAAAGGAAATCAGTCCTGACTATTCGTTGGAAGGACTGATGCTGAAGCTCCAATACTTTGGCCACCTGATGCAAAGAGCCAACTCATTAGAAAAGACTCTGATGCTGGGAAATATTGAAGGCAAGAGGAAAAGGGGACAACAGAGGATGAGATGGTTGGATGGCACCACCGACTCAATGGATATGAGTCTAAGCAAGCTCTGGGATTTGGTGAAGGACAGGGAAGCCTGGTGTGCTGCAGTCCATGGTGTCACAAAGTGTTGGACTTGACTGAATAACTGAAAAACAACAACTCTAGAAACCCTACTTTTAGCTGAGTAAGAAGATTTGCAATCAAATTTGGAATTCCCATGTATTTGTTAAATATGCTTAGGCAAGTCACTTAACCTCCCAAGCTTCAGTTTTCTTAAAGATGTTAAAAGGACCATGATAATAAATATTTACAAATTTGTGGGGCTGTAAGTAAGATGATTTATGTCAAATTGCCATTTCAAATGTGAAGCACAATTCCAGTGTTAAAAAATTAATATTGCAACTTATTTACTTATTATAAAGTTGCTTTCTTCAAGGTTACATATTCTGCCACTAAACCTTGATGCAGCATGAGATTTTTCTATCTCAATTACTTTCTAGCCATGAAAGACACTTTTTCAGAAGGCTATTCCAATGCCAACTTTTCTATTGGGAAACGGAAATACCCAGAGCTGGGATATAAATATTCTAGGCTCTAGGATTTATTTGTGTGTGCATGAATGCTCAATCATTTCCAACTCTTTGTGACCCCATGGACTGTAGCCCTCCAGGCTTCTCTGTCCATGGAATTTTCCAGGCCAGAATACTGGAGTGGTTGATTTTCATATCTAACTTTTTCCACTCTCAGATATGTATGTATGTATGTGTGTGTGTGTGTGTGTGTGTGTGTGTGTGTGTGTGTGTGTGTGCAGTGTAGGCATGGTAGGACAGGGGAGAGGTGGAGAACAATTACTGTAAAGATAGTATATTGAAAGTGTGATATTGGAAGGGAAAATGGAGAATTAAAGGATAATTTTAGTCACTAAACTATCAAAAATCCAGCCTTTCAATAAATTGGCAAGATATGATGAATAAAATATGACTGTTTATGACATAGACACACAATACTTTTCAAAGGCTTATAAGAAACTATGCTCTCTTCACTCTAATGATAAATGGATGACATAAAAATGCTAAAGGAGGGCTTTTTTTAATTGACTTTTGATTACTTAACTATTGCTTCATTTATCCCTTTTTGACTTTTAGATTCTATCTCTCATAATTTATTTTTAAAGAGAAGCTTACCTAAAATCACAGTCTTTTATACTATTTAGCAGGGATCATTTAATAAATTTCATTTTACAGATAAACAAGGTGATCACAAACCCTGGTTTGTCTAACACAATCCAGGTTTAGGCTTGTTATAGTGTTGTAATTATTGTTAGCGCCCTTGTTCGCTCTCAAGCCTGTCCTGGTTTAGATGATAAATTACAGTCACCCTGCAGGCATGGAAAATCAAAGATTAAAAGTCAAGGGGCTTGCTCAAATCTGAATAATTATTTAACTCTGCCTTTAGGGCCAGAACTTGGACCTGCCGACTCTTTTCCTGAGTTTCTAGTCACTACATCCAGGGTTCCTACCACTTTTTCTTCTTAGTCATTGCAATTCATGAATGATTTTTAAACAGAGGCAGAAAGGCTAAATCTCATCATAAGAAGTAGACAATTTCTCCTCCAACACTCAACCATCTCTACCTAAAAGGAACTAAAATGTTTTCAACTTACCTTCTTATACATTACTCTATATTATTATTTTTTACAGGGAATTTTTAGAATGATATGCTGACACGGAAAACTGCTTTTTTTCCTTAACTATAAGTGAATGCTCTTCAGTCGCTAGGGACCGAGGGCAGTGTCATTTGTTTCACCATATAGAAATCCATCAGTTATCAAAGAAATGGGCTCTTCCAGTGACTCAGGAATATGCCAGATGCAAAATACTTGCTGCCTGCTCTTTAGCCCTGGGAAGGAGACGATTGTGCTTGTTACTAGGTAATCATGTGCTGCAGAAAAGAAAAGAACTGGTATTGAATGCATGTCCTGCACCTGTTAGTTTTGAAGGGCTTGAACTTGAAGATTGCCTCTGATTATGGACCCCCTTGGACAAGGGGCCTAAGTGTAAACGAAACTCTGTTGTTTCTCTAGTATTAGAGATTTGCTCTGCATCAGGCTTGGGCAGTCTGTCGTGCATCTGCTCTGTTCAGGCCTTGCCTAATGATGTGGGAGGATCACAGAGTCTAATCTGACACAATGGCTATGTAAATGTCATCTGGGTTCCTTGTACATTTGCCTGAGGGCTCCTGCATGGGGGCACATTTCAAAAACGATAAAGGTTATAGCACCCTGTGAAGGATTTATGCCATGCAGTCTTCTGGTCATGATTTAGTTTTGTAGCAGACATTCCATTTTAAATTTAGGAATTAATCATTTAGCAAAGCCGGTTTTATTGGGTACCATAGAATATGGAAGATAAAGGGATGAGATTTCTATACATCACTGCTTTTGTCAATGAAAATAATAAATTATTGTATATTTTCTTTGATATGGTTCTGGTAAAAGAGATCTTAAGCAGACATCGATCAAAACTTTCTTTTGCTCTAAGATGGCCCGAAAGGTTTATAATCAAATAATGCTGCCAATTTATAATCCAAAACTGCAAAATTCTAATTCTAGAAATCAAATGTAAAATTCTTAGATTAATACTCTCATGATAAATGGAATATTCTAATTCTGATGAGGTCCCACATAAACACATATACACAGGAATTGTTATCTCCAAACCAATATGGAAAGACAGTTCTGGAATGTAAAATTTATGTTCACCTAGCAAACATGAATAAAGCACCGAAAGAAACCTTCAAGGTGTCACCATTCATAAAAGTTATTCCTTCATCCTCTAAACATGCAGATCTCTTCCTGCACACATTAGAATTATCAGGACTACTTTTATATAATACCAGTACCTGAAAGCACCTCCTTCCTTTTGAAGCAGGTAGTTATTTCTGTAGTTAGGAGAAAACATCATCAAAGCCTATATTTGAAAGATACAAGGTGCAAGCCAATTTAAAGCTAAAATACCCACAAGAAAGTAAGGCTGAAACAATGTTAAACACATGCTTTCTACAGCCTTAGGTATGAAATTATTATATAGAGGGTCTGTCTAGACTTATCGCATTAATGCAAGTCATTTGAATGCAATTAGTAAGTAAAGTCATAAGTATTGCAAATTGCTGAATGATGCTCAAATTTGTATTTCTGGGAAGAGTATGAAACCATTCTAAGGAAGAACAATTCTGTTTCCAGTCTTATGGACTCTGTGGGAGAGGGAGAGGGTGGGAAGATTTGGGAGAATGGCATTGAAACATGTAAAATATCATGTATGAAACAAGTTGCCAGTCCAGGTTCGATGCACGATGCTGGATGCTTGGGGCTGGTGCACTGGGACGACCCAGAGGGATGGTATGGGGAGGGAGGAGGGAGGAGGGTTCAGGATGGGGAACACGTGTATACCTGTGGCGGATTCATTTTGATATTTGGCAAAACTAATACAATTATGTAAAGTTTAAAAATAAAATTAAATTAAAAAAAAATGTTATGCTGTTCAAATCCACCTGAACAGTGACCAAGCATCTCAGTTTGTTTGAGACTAAGAAATTTGGGGGGAAGTAGGATTTTTCACTGCAAAAACTAGAGAAGTCTTGGGCAATCAAAGAAGAAGTGGGCACCTTGTTAACTGCTTGCAACTTGAGGGAAAGGGAGATGGATATTGTCAAATGCCACCAACAAATACAAGTATATTCATATCCTCCCAAGAAAGCAATAACTTAAATGATCAGCTCGATTGACAGCTTTGATTACAGCTCAGTAAGTTAGAAAACGGTAACCCACTCCAGTATTCTTGCCTGGAAAATTTCATAAACAGAGAAGACTGGCAAGCTACAGATCATGGGCTCACAAAGAGTCAGACATGACTCAGCAGGCAAGTTCCCACTATTTCAAATATTCCTTGCCCACCTTCTCCTACCCTCTTTTTTCTGTAATGCTCTATTTGATTCTGTCACAGTTTTGTTTTGGTTTTCTCTTTTGTCTGTTGTCTACATTATAGTAACAGAGTTGTGTCTGTGAACAGATTTTGAAATAGGTTCCAATATATTTTATTGTCTACCCTCATTTATCTTTGTCTAGTTCTATTCAGATTGTTCTTCTTCCATTTCATATTGGGGCTATTTTTTACAAGAGGATTCATTTTCCACTTTATGTTTTCTGTTTAGTTTTTCAATATGAATGTGCCTTTTTCCAATATAAAATACTTCAGACATACCAAAAAATGTAAAATGTAATGTAAAAAGACTCATTTACCACAGCCTAGGGTAAATAACAATTAAAATGAAGTTGAGCCCTCTTACCTCAATCGCTTATTCTCCCTTCCCTCCAGAGCAAATGATTATACTGAATTTAATGTTCATTTTCCCCAAACAACCCATCCATAAACAGCAGATTATATTGTTTGGTATGATTTTAACATTTTTATAAATGAAATCTTACACTATGTACTGTAGGGGAGGAGAAATAATTTTACCTCTGTCTTTCTAGGTTCTTGGCTGAAACCACCTTCCTCCTCCCTGCCACCTACATAAGAATAGAGATTAACAGAAGAAAAATTGAAAGCGTACCATATATGCCTCCTGTGTACACAATTGGCACCCAGAAAAACTGAGTAAGTCCTCAAAATGGACCAAACTATTACCACAAATACTTTCAGCTAATAGCCTTCAGCTAATGACAAAAGAGAAAACGGAGGGAGGGTGGTGAGAAGGGGAGGCCAGTTTCCAGAGCTCACCACGTAAAGCTCTGTAAACAGGGCATGGTTGTTATGCAGACCTAAGTTGTGGTCTTCTCCCAGGATAAGAGTTTCTAGATCCTGAGGACCTCAAAGCAGTAGAGGAAACACATATTTAAACTTCTGTTTCTTTCCCTTGTTAAAGAGAAAAACCACAGACTCCAAAAGGCATAACTTGTGCTAGAGGCCATGGTACCTCAACTAGATACATAACCTAACTGCAGTCTCAGCCCTCACCAGAAATGTAACCTTAATCAAACAGTTTGAAATTTTCTTGTCAGCACCAATGAGGTTTATCTGTAACACGGGCCCTCTTCATTCAATCCCTAACTCCCCAGATGAAGAAGCAACCTAAGTAATAAACCCATGCCATTTCCTTCCCCTCCAAAAAGATGTTGCAGCCACCAATAACCCTTTCTTTTCTTTTGCTAATGACTGTCTTGCCCCATCCTCCTTTAGATACAAGTCTTCCATTTTGTATAAGTCCTTGGAGCATGCTTCTAGTTGCAAGAAGGCATGCTGCCCAAGTCATGAATTGCTGAATAAACATTAGATCTTCAAGTGTATTTGGTTGATTTTTTTTTTTAAAGCAATCATTTACTTTATGTTTTTGTGTAGGTCTTTTCTAGACTCTTGCTCAAATGCCCTTGTACATCCTAAGTCTAGTCAATCAATACTCTTCCCAACATCTTATGAAAATTTATAGTAAAAGTGAACCCCCCCCCTTTCCTATAACTTAAATTAGTCTGACAATATTTTGGCCTTCATTTTTCATTGATTGTATAGCTAAAGTCACAATTTCTCTCAGGTGATCCCTAAAGAGTTCAGTAAAATCTTCAGGTTCTACTCAAAAAGACACCAATTTTTCCTCCAGCTCTCTGACTACAGAAAACAAAAGCCTATACTCTAGTTTCTCCCTTTCAAGGCTTCCTTTGATCTCCCAGTTAGGCTTTTCCTCTCCTCTCTTTTTTTTAAGTCTCCTTTGGAATAAACTATGTAGGAGAAGAAAGTTACTATATTATCCCCATGTATGTGAGGATGGTCACTTGCTCAACTAACAATGGAGAAATAAAGGCATTGCACTGTACCATTTGATATAACAGTACATTACAATATACTATACCTAACCTAACTTCAGTTTCAACCTTCACCAGAAATGTAATCTTAATCAAATAATTTGGAACTTTGATACAACTTACATTAGATAGCTAATCCCTTTATTATATAATTTTGTTTCATATAAATTTATAGCAATTGCCAATAATATACACACTTCCTACATATGTTTCTAGCCAATAAATAATAGTGAAACATGGCCCCAATACAGTTTAAAGTCACATTAATATCAGTTCAGTCTACATGTTGACTATTTGTCAAATGATTTTGGGAAATTATTCTCTTATTGAAAGTTCTTAGCTGGATTTCAACTATTCTTTCTCCATTTCTAAAAGGATTTGTGTAGAAAAGTTTCTCTCTCTCTCTCTTTTTGTTCAATTTTCTCTCAGAAGTTTGCTGAATGAGGCAAGGGTTATATTGAATATTGTGCAGTGTTTGTAACTTTTGCTGAATGATAAATATTAATTATTATGAAAAACTACAATAAAAATTAAGATTCTTAGTCCCTAGCTCTTGTGCACAGCAATCTACCAAGTTAATACAAATTTAATTTATAATAATTACTTCTGTAATACATAAATTATATGGTATAGTATAATAAGTGATAATAGTACATATTACACAATAAGCTGACATCTTAACAAAAAAACATTCTAACACATGGCTATTAGACTGGAGGAAAATGGTATTGTGAAGTCATTACACTTACAATTTGCTTAGGAAATGAAACATAATGCATTAATGTCTCTGAATAATTTGTAAGTAAATGAATAAAAAAAAAAATTACATAAATGACCAGCCATAGGTATTTATGTTATTGGGTGAGGGTAGGAGAGGCGGTGGTAAAGAGGGGAGGGAATAAAGCCTTGCATTAATAAACACTTACATGTATGCTAAGACATCTTACACCATTTAACCAGCAGAGGACTAATACAATTACTCTGTATTTATTATTTTGCTGATTTGTTTGCTAATAAAATGTTATCACCCAATGACAATGTTGAATTAACTACATGATGCTGCTCTTGAAGATGAGCCAGATTAAATGATAGAATCCAATAGCTGAAAAATTATCTCATAGATGAACTAGTCATTCTTGTCTCCCAGTAGCAAAATCCCTTTTAAAACACTGTATAAAGGGGTTTCATGTTCTTTCTGTCTGTGGCAAATCCTCTATCCAAGCTCCAAATCTGTTCTCCTCATTATCAGAATCTTCAGTTTGACAGAATTGCAAAGATATCTCAATAAATTTTTAACATCTCAGCCACATCTGTAGTTAAGACCAATCATCTGATAAACCTCTAGTAAAATAAATAAGCAGATATCTCCTAGACACTCTTGCAAAAGCATTTTATTTCCTGACAACAGGGGCAAAAGTCTCCTTTTACATATTTTCTTCCATCTGGAATACTGATGTAAAGGAAGAAACCACAGCAGACATCTTGTTGCCTTGAGGGAAAGTCAAAAGACTTGCAAACATTGACCCCTGGCTAAACTACTGGTTGGCTAAATCACAGCCAACCACTGCATCACTGAGCGAAGACAGGAAGCTTGGAGTCTTGCAAGCCCCTGCTGGTAGGGCACATTGATTTGGAAACTCACACTTTGCTAGGCTCATGCGCCTGCATTTTTTTTTAATAGTTCATTAAGTCATTTTAACAATCTGATGAGGAAGCATGGAAACATTAAATATCTTTTTCTGTTTCTACAGTTGTTCAGTAGCAAAGCTGGGATTGGAACATAGATAATCTGATGAGAGAATATATACCCCATAAATTCTCACCTCTCACTCACTCACTACCCCATCCAGTTCTTTGGTAAATCCTAATGGCCCTGTCTCAGAACCTGTCAAGTGAGCCTACTTTATTCCTTCCCATTAGCATCAGTACACTGTGTCTCTCTAGCCTCTACTGAAGGGGACCCTAACACACCACACCTTCTGTACTATCTTCAAACCACAAAGATGATTTTTCAAACACACAAATCAAATCCCATCTTTCTTAAAGCCTTCAATGATTGTAATTAACCAGCCAGTCTCATTTTGTAAATGAAGAAAAATTCTGTTAGACCAGCTTGCCTGACAAATACCAAGCCACAACTCGAACAACTGACCCCTTTAGTAATTAATAAAACCTTTAATTATATGCCTTAAAAAATAGGATGATAGTCATCTCTATAAGATAAGATGGAATCAGCTTGCACAAAGCCAAGAAACAAAAGTACAAGGGCAAGATCCTGTTGATAGACTGGTTTTATCTAACCCATGTGGTGGTTTTAAAGAGAAATTAAGGTCTGAAGGTCTAGAAACAGTGTCTCTGTATTCCTTCAGGCTGTAGTCCTGTATTCCTTCTAGTTGGCCAGAAGGGAACAGAGCCGCCCACTCAACAACTTGCCTTAGTCCTTTCAATGTCCTTCAGTTTTTAAACTTGGCTTCATCTGCTTATTTATAGTATGAGCTGGAATCGTGGAGATTTGAGTGTGGAACCCTAGATCACTGATATTCCAACCTTTAAATTGTTGCTGCAAACTTAGCAGCAGCAGCAGCACTGTCATTTTGGCTTAGTAGCTGCCTGTTTATCACTGTGGGGGACATAAAAATGTCTAACAAGTCCATAATTAATAATCCAGGTAAGGAAGACTGATGCATCAAGTATTGCAGAAAGAAACTATGAATTTAGAGAGACCATTCACAAACTACACAAATGAAAATATTAATAACAGCCATGTCACATGACTGCTACAAGGATGAAACAATAAAATAACATGAAAGCTTCTAACAGTCTGCTGGTATCTATTTAGGTACTTAATTGGACTGAGGTTTCTTATTATGTGATAGGTGTAGAAAAAGTTACAGGATCTCTTTGAGAATCTACTAAAAGCATGAACATTCAATCCAAGGGAAATAAATGTTTGTTTACTCAAACAGATTTTTTTCAAATGATTTTAGGATCTTAAGCCACATAGAGGACACTGAAGTAGATCTTAGAATGATACTTGAAGCAGAAAATTAAAAATAGTGGTTCTTAGTGCATATGGATTTAAAATAGCAAAGCATATCATGAAACAGTAAAAAACTCTAAAAACAGATCTGTATCTGTAAAACATAAATTAAAAAAATAAAACAACCAGGTAGCATTTGATTGTTGTAAGAGAAACGCATTTATCCCACAAGCAAAATTAAGGGTGTTTGTAGAGTGTTTACTGTAGTATTCTCAAGCATATTAGAAAAATTATAATAATTTGATTTCCAGGCACATAACCCTTGTAAAGACATAACCAGGCAACAACACTGGAGTGGGTTGCCGTTTCCTCCTCCAAAAAAAGACATAACCAGCTCTCACAGAAACAATTCTGTAACTAATGTCATCAATATTATTCTCAAGAATCATATTGCTGTTATTCCACTGTTATATAAAACCACAGTGTCTTTCAAATATCATTATGAAATAACTTTTCAATAGAGTATGAGTAGGTTGCCACTTCCTACTCGAGGGGATCTTCCCAACTCAGGGATCAAACTAGCATCTCTTGCGTCTCCTGCCCTGGGAGGCTGATTCTTTACCACTAGTGCCCCATGGGAAGCCCACATATAAACATGAGATATTATAATTAGGTTATTAATGAATCTCATGCAACAAATTATGTTAGTAAAATCAATGGCTTTGTAATTAAGATCTAAAACATCTAAAATGGTGTTCTTAAACAAAGACGTGAGTTTTTACATTCATCATGTTGTGGAAATCTATTAACAGTTCACAACTAGATTTGAATTTGCTGATGTTGATAGGATTTCACTATCAACTAAGTCCATTCCAGATCACAGACACATCTCTCTCTATTCAAACAAAATGACTCCTATGAGTGAAGAGGTTCTGAATGAGTCTCCCCCAAATGAATCACTTTGGCATGGTATTTTAAGCTGAAGGCAACTGCTATCACAGAAACTACTGGAGACACCCCATTGTGTTAGCCCTTGTGCTATGCACAGTTGCTCAATCATGTCTGACTCTGTGACCCCATGGACTGTAGCCCACCATGCTCCTCTGTCCATAGGGATTCTCCAGGCAAGAATACTGGAGTGGGTTGCCATGCCTTCCTCCAAGGGACCTTCCGGATCCCAGGGATTGAACCCAGGTCTCCCACATTGCAGGGAGATTCTTTACCAGCTGAGCTACCAGGGAAGCCCCATGTTAGCCTTTATTCAGCCTTTATTCATCTTACCCATTCAACCTACAGATCTTTGTTTTCCTTCTGTTTCTGGCTTAATTGTACTCTGAAAATGACTGCTTTCTAGCTAAGATCATACTATACACTTGATGCTCACCCCTCCAAGACAACACTCCCTAACACCCGTTTCCTTTGGGAGCATCCTTCATTCCAGAAAGAATGTCACCTGAGGATGACCTCAAGGACCACTGGGTCCTGTTCTGGAGTCACCTGACTCCAGCCCTGATGATCTCAATGCCCCCAGGGAGAGGAGAATACAAGACCACATCTGAATCTTCTGCCCTATTTTCCACCCTAAAAGGATTAGACTTCTTCCAACTTCCCAGGAAGGTGGGCAGAGTCTTGAGAGCATTAGCTGGCTGTGGCACTCTCAGTTCAGTTCAGTCGCTCAATCATGTCTGACTCTTTGTGACCCCATGGACTGCACCACGTCAGGCTTCCTTGTCCTTCAGCAAATCCCACAGTTTACTCAAACTCATGTCCATTGAGTCAGTGATGCCATCCAAGCATCTCATCTTCTGTCATCCCCTTCTCCTCCCATCTTTAATCTTTCCCAGCATCAGGGTCTTTTTAAATGAGTCAGTTCTTTGCATCAGGTGGCCAAAGTATTGGAGTTTCAGCTTTAGCATCAGTCTTTCCAATGAATATTCGGGGCTGATTTCCATTGATCTCCTTGCTGTCCATGGGACTCTCAAGAGCCTTCTCCAACACCACAGTTCAAAAGCATCGATTCTTCAGAACTCAACTTTCTTTATAGTCCAACTCTTACATCCATACTTGACTACTGGAAAAACCATAGCTTTGACTAGACGGCACTTGGCAATGTCTCTGCTTTTTAATATGCTGTCTAGGTTGGTCATAACTCTCCTTCCAAGAAGCAAGCATCTTTTATTTCATGGCTGCAATCACCATCTGCAGTGATTTTGGAGCACAAGAAAATAAAGTCAGCCACTGTTTCCACTGTTTCCCCATCTATTTGCCATGAATTGATGGGACCAGATGCCATGATCTTAGTTTTCTGCATGTTGAGCTTTAAGCCAACTGTTTCACTCTCCTCTTTCACTTTCATCAATAGGCTCTTCAGTTCTTCTTCGCTTTCTGCCATAAGGGTGGTGTCATCTGCATATCTGAGGTTATTGATATTTCTCCAAGTAATCTTGATTCTAGATTGTGCTTCATCCAGCCCAGCGTTTCTCATTATGTACTCTGCATATAAGTTAAATAAGCAGGGTGACAATATACAGCCTTGATGTACTCCTTTCCCTATTTGGAATGAGTCTGTTGTTCCATGCCCAGTTCTAACTGTGGCTTCTTGACCCGCATACAGATTTCTCAGGAGACGGCTCAGGTGGTCTGGTATTCCCATCTCTGGAGGAATTTTCCAGTTTGTTGTGACCAACACAGTTAAAGGCTTTGGTGTAGTCAATAAAGCAGAAGTAGATGATTTTCTGGAACTCTCTTGCTTTTTCAGTGATACAACAGGTATTGGTAAATTGATCTCTGGTTCCTCTGCCTTTTCTAAATCCAGCTTCAACATCTGGAAGTTCACAGTTCAAGTACTGTTGAAGTCTGGCTTGGAGAATTTTGAGCATTACTTTACTAGTGTGTGAGATGAGTGCAATTGTGCGGTAGTTTGAGCATTCTTTGGCATTGCCTTTCTATGGGATTGGAATAAAACTGACCTTTTCCAGCCCTGTGGCCACTGCTGAGTTGTCCAAATTTGCTGGCATATTGTGTGCAGCACTTTCACAGCATCATCTTTCAGGATTTGGAATAGCTCAACTGGAATTCCATCACCTCCACTAGCTTTGTTTGTAGTGGTACTCTTTACCTGGCAAAGTAATAAAGCTACACCTTTCTACTCCTCCAAAACTCTGTTGCCATATTTCCATTGGCATTGGTGAACAAAGACCAGGTTTTTGGCAACACAAATCAGATTCAGCAGACCCAAGACAAACTTTTACCTCTCCCTTCACTACCTGGAAGAATTTAGATAGGAAGTATGGCCCAGAAAGAGCATTATTACCCAGAGATAACATTTTATTTTGATGACCTACCTGTGTGGAAGGACAAATATGTAATTACCAAGTGTTTGCTCTTCTTATCATTGGGTGACATACCCTCTTCCCCTTTCAAGACCCAGGACCCTGTCCCATTCTTTAGTTCAAAACAGCATTAAAGTCTCAACTGTCTGACTTTTTCTTGGGTCTCATTGTCCTTGTGGAGTCCTGGTAGGTAGGTAATTAAATGTATCATTCTCTTGTTAATCTGTCTTATGTCAATTTAATTATTAGACCAGCCAAAGAACCTAGAAAAATGAAAGTGAAAGTCACTCAGTCACGTCCAACTATTTGTGACCCAATGGACTATACAGTCCATGGAATTCTCCAGGCCAGAATACTGGAGTGGGTAGCCATTCCCTTCTCCAGGGGAGTCTTACCAACTCAGGGATCGAACACAGGTCTCCTGCATTGCAGGCAGATTCTTTACCAGCTAAGCCACAAGCGAAGACCAAGAGAAGGGCAGAGGAAAAATGTTTCTTCCTCAACAAGAGCAATAAAAATACAATCAGGAAGGGGATATTTATATAGGGAGATACGAGGAAAAGAGGACGAACACTTATGGAGTCCCTATTATACACAGGACTCTATATTTGCTCATCTAACTTCATAATATCCTTGTGAAATAGTTATTATTATGCTTATTTTAAAGATAAGAAACTAAGGTTGCACAGGTAGTCAACAGCAATACACTTAGAATCAAACGAACCAAGGTGATGAGGGTAGTAATCAGATGTTAGTGAGGAAATGTCATAATGTTATTATTGACTGGTTTTAAAAGGTACCCATTACACATATAGAGACAGCAGTTTAGAATTCTTGGCAGTCTAGTTATGCAATTATACGGCCACTGATTGTAAGCTTGGCCAGAGTCGTAAGAGTGAATGGATAAGATTAATCACAAAAGTGTAAACACCTGAGCAATTCACCACAGCATGTTTTTCAAGCAGCTTCATAATACTCCTTAGAAGCCAAGCATAAACAGATACATGTGTATCCAACTCTAATCATAATATTTCGGAAAGAATAAATCCCTAGATATTTGATTTCTAGAATTAAAAAAAAAATTGCACTATAAAACTGCCTTTAAAATCTCATAAAGAAAAATATTCATTGGGAGCCAAATCAGATAAGTGGTCTAGTTCTATGCTCAACTGAGTGATACCAATTTGCCAACTTGCTAAATCTTAACACATCTTGCTAACTTGAGTCCACCTATTTTTTCCCTCCTCTGCTACTCTTTCCCTCTGTCACTTTGTCCTTCTCTCTTTTGTGTCTGATTATCATACAATGAACATACCACACAGCTTTGCTATTTCTTAAAAATGTAAATGGAGAAAATAAAGTCTTCATTGGATGTCAGACTCAGGCTGCTTTCCACCATTTACAAAATATTGGGTTCATTTTCATATGAAGCATTGAAATTGGGGGAGTCAGATCACATAATGAAATGTCCTAGCAGGCTATTCCTTCACGGAAGGCCACTGACAAATTTTATGGCCTTGGATCCAGAAATAAACACCATTTGGTGCCTGTTTGTATAGTCAGGCTATTAAGTGCAATGATTTGTATTTCCCCAAGAGATTCCTTAAGCTACAGCGCCTTGTGTTGGCAGCAGCTTGGCAGGAGTTGTGAGTGTGTATATACATATATATCTATGCTGCTGCTGCTGCTAAGTCGCTTCAGTCGTGTCCGACTCTGTGCGACCCCAGAGATGGCAGCCCACCAGGCTCCCCCATCCCTGGGATTCTCCAGGCAAGAACACTGGAGTGGGTTGCCATCTCCTTCTCCAATGCACGCAAGTGAAAAGTGAAAGTAAAGTCGCTCAGTCGTGTCCGACACTTAGCGACCCCATGGACTGCAGCCCACTAGGCTCCTCCGCCCATGGGATTTTCCAGGCAAGAGTGCTGGAGTGGGGTGCCACTGCCTTCTCCAATATATATCTCCTAATCTTTCAGTTCATTGGCCAATAAAGTGTGTGTAGGGCACAGTACTTCCCAGGAGGTATGAAAGAGAAGAGGTGGAATTGTAGGGCTTCACAAAGCCCCTGGTAGATATAAAGCATGTAAAGCATATTGAACACCAATCTATTAATAATCTTCATTGAGGCAACTTTCTTCATGGATGAGGCTGTTTAATTCTGTCTACTCTGTGCTCTGAAACTCTGGCCAAAATAGTTTAGATGGTTATCTCTAATAGTTCTGAAGTATGCTGTGCTTAGTCCCTCAGTCATGTCTGACTCTTTGTAATGCTATGGACTGTAGTCAGTCAGGCTCCTCTAACCATGGGATTTTCCCAGCAAGAGTATAGAGTGGGTTGCCATTCCCTTCTCCAGGGGATCTTCCCAACCCAGGGATCAAGCCCGCGTCTCTGGCGTCTCCTGCACCAGCAGGTGGATTCTTTACTACTGAGCCACCCAGGAAGCCCAGTAGTTCTGAAGAGGGTTCTTTAAAAAGAATCTTCCAAAGATAACAAAGAGTACTTCATAACAATGATTTAATTTCTATTCTGAAATAAGCCTACAACTATTCTACCAAGGATTTCCCATAGTGAGGAGACATATTTTTAGGAAAATATATTTATAAAAATTATATTCAATAGGATAACTGTCCCCTAAAAATTGGTAAAATCCATTGTCAGTTAAATATGGCTCTTATTTTCTAGCATTTGCTATCCTTCTTCATCCTCCTGTGGATGCCCTGTGCTGTTTATATAATTCATTATTTAGTGAATAATAGGTATTATTGTAGGTATAGCCCTTACTGTTGTGTTTGTTTACATGATTGCTCAAAGTTTACTTAACATTGTAAAGCAAATATACTTAAATTAAAAATAAATTTAAACCAATACTATATTTTTGTATACATTAAAAAAATAAAATGTTCTCAATAAATTTGCATAAAAATATTTTCCTGTTTCCTTTGAAGAAGCTGGATGCCTGCTTTGCATATTATCCAAAAGGTGATTTTCCTTTTTTTTTTTTTTCATTTCTTTTCAATCCTGTGCCTTGCTACCTTTCATCTTCCTGAATACCCTGTTTTCTGACCTCTGAATGCCTTCAATGTCATCTAATGAACTGTAGGATAATCAGGAGAATTGAAAATTCTCTGATAGAAGGAAGATATTTTCAGTGGGTTCCAGGCAGATGATGAATCCCCCACATTGGACAGAAATACATGCCATGGGATACCATGACCCCCTTCTCCTTTACTCCTCCATCATCCAACACTGATCTCCTGGAGGGGATTCTAACTTAACCTTTGGCCATGCATACCTGGGGCCGAAGTCCACAGACACATAGTACCTTACATCACACAGGAATTGAATTAGGATGCCAGGTTTAGATATGAAGATGTTTACAAAGCTACAATTTTAAAATGTTGTCTGTACTTTCATTGAGTAGCTATTATAACCAGGTATTGTACTAGGTGCTGGGATGCCAAGATAAGATCTGAGACTCAAAGGAATCACTTTCTAATGGCAAGATATATACTTATACAGCTACACATCTATATCTATCTACAGAATATATGGTCAAGGGCTAAAATATAGACACATAAATTGAGTGGCTTTAGAATTTGAAATCATATGGTATCAACAGATACACAACAGAATGTACTTCTTAGAACAAACCATGTTTCTAAAAAGAGATAAATGACTAAGAAATAAGATAAAAGAAGCCATTTATGAGTGTGTAGTGAGGGAGATATTAAAACTAAAAAAATTGAATAAATGAGAAATGAAAAATTTATATTTCAAATATATTATATATTTACCATATATTATTATACCTATCTAATATATTAAATATATTAATGCTTGTAAAACATCCAAAAATGTGGTATGGAAGTTTGATGACAGAAATTCAAAATTTTAATTTAGGTAGCAAGAAACAGAAGAAATCATTGATATTTCCATTTTTAGGTAGATAGTCCAATTTTATGAACACTTTGGTGGCATATGCATTTACTAGCATTTATAGAGCAAGTTTTACGTATCATTGCAAATGCAAAGAAAATACTGGGGTTTTTAAAATAAGTGTTGTATGCTTTTTTCTTGATAGAATCAACATCCTTCATGATAACTTATGGGAATTTCTCCCATTGTTCAGTTGTAATTATGTGACAGTTTTTATATGGACGGCACACAGTGAAGGCTGCATCTCAGCATGCTTTGGTCACCTTTGTCTCACTTTGGTTTTCCAAAACAAATGGAAGCAGTGATATATTTTATCTCTTTGGCTCCAAAATCACTGTTGACATTGGCTGCAGTCAGGAAATTAAAAGATACTTATTCCTTGGAAGGAAAGCTATGGCAAACCTAGATAGCATATCAAAAAGCAGAGACACTGCTTTGCTGACAAAGGTCCATATAGTCAAAACTATGGTTTTCCAGTAGCCATATACTGGGTGTAAAAGTTGGACCATATAGAAGGCTGAGTGGTGAAAAATTGATGCTTTTGAATTGTGGTGCTGGAGAAAACTCTTGAGAGTCCCTTGGACAGCAAGGAGATCAAACCAGTCAATCCTACAGGAAATCAACCCTGAATATTCATTGGAAAGACTGATGCTGAAGCCGAAGTTCCAATACTTTGGCCACCTGATGCGAAGAGCCAACTCACTGGAAAAGACCATGATGCTGGGAAAGATTGAAGGTGAAAGAAGGGGCAGAAGAGGATGAGATGGTTCAACAGCATCACTGACTCAAAGGACATGAATTTGAGCAAACTTCTACAGATAGTGGAGAACAGAGGAGCCTGGCTTGTTTCAGGCCACGGGGTCTCAAAGAGTCAGACATGAGTTAGCAACTGAACAGCAACAATCTCACTTTGTATAACATTCACATTCTCCCATGGAAACTCTGTATTTTCCCCTTGTCTCATCCTATGACTAACATTAAAATCCTTGCAAAATCTTTGTATCTGTCACACATTTTTTTCCTTTGCTTCCCTGCCCTCTCAGATCAGTCGCTCAGTCATGTCCGACTCTTGGCCACCCCATGAATTGTAGCACACCAGGCCTCTCTGTCTATCACCAACTCCCAGAGTTCACTCAGACTCATGTCCATCGACTCAGTGATGCCATCCAGCCATCTCATCCTCTGTCGTCCCCTTCTCCTCCTGCCCCCAATCCCTCCCAGCATCAGAGTCTTTTCCTGTGAGTCAACTCTTTGCATGAGGTGGCCAAAGTACTGGAGTTTCAGCTTTAGCGTCATTCCTTCCAAATATATCCCAGGGCTGATCTCCTTTAGAACGGACTGGTTGGATCTCCTTGCAGTCCAAGGGACTCTCAAGAGTCTTCTCCAACACCACAGTTCAAAAGCATCAATTCTTTGGTGCTCAGCCTTCTTCACAGTCCAACTCTGACATCCATACATGACCACAGGAAAAACCATGGTCTTGACTAGACGAACCTTTGTTGGCAAAGTAATGTCTCTGCTTTTGAATATGCCATCTAGGTTGGTCATAACTTTCCTTCCAAGGAGTAAGTGTCTTTTAATTTCCTGGCTGCAGTCACCATGTGCAGTGATTTTGGAGCCCCCCCCAAAAATAAAATCTGACACTGTTTCCACTGTTTCCCCATCTATTTCCCATGAAGTGATGGGACCAGATGCCATGACCTTCGTTTTCTGAATGTTGATCCTTAAGCCAACTTTTTCACTCTCCACTTTCACCTTCATCAAGAGGCTTTTTAGTTCCTCTTCACTTTGTGCCATAAGGGTGGTGTCATCTGCATATCTGAGGTTATTGATCTTTCTCCCAGCAGTCTTGATTCCAGCTTGTGCTTCTTCCAGTCCAGCATTTCTCATGATGTACTCTGCATAGAAGTTAAATAAACAGGGTGACAATATACAGCCTTGACGTACTCCTTTTCCTATTTGGAACCAGTCTATTGTTCCATGTCCAGTTCTAACTGTTGCTTCCTGACCTGCATACAGATTTCTCAAGAAGCAGATCAGGTGGTCTGGTACTCCCAGCTCTTTCAGAATTTTCCACAGTTTATTGTGATCCATACAGTCAAAGGCTTTGGCATAGTCAATAAAGCAGAAATAGATGTTTTTTCTGGAACTCTCTTGCTTTTTCTATGATCCAGCGGATGTTGGCAATTTGATTTCTGGTTCCTCTGCCTTTTCTAAAGCCAGCTTGAACATCAGGAAGTTCACAGTTCACATATTGCTGAAGCCTGGCTTGGAGAATTTTAAGCATGACTTTACTAGCGTGTGAGATGAGTGTGATTGTGCGGTAGTTTGAGCATTCTTTGGCATTGCCTTTCTTTGGGATTGGAATGAAAACTGTCCTTTTCCAGTCCTGTGGCCACTGCTGAGTTTTCCAAATTTGCTGGCATATTGAGTGCAGCACTTTCACAGCATCATCTCTCAGGATTTGGAATAGCTCAACTGGAATTCCATCACCTCCACTAGCTTTGTTCATAGTGATGCTTTCTAAGGCCCACTTGACTTCACATTCCAGGATGTCTGGTTCTAGGTCAGTGGTCACACCATCATGATTATCTGGGTCGTGAAGATCTTTTTTGTACAGTTCTTCTGTGAATTCTTGCCACCTCTTTTTAATATCTTCTGCTTCTGTTAGGTCCATACCATTTCTGTCCTTTATCGAGTCCATCTTTGCATGAAATGTTCCTTTGGTATCTCTGATTTTCTTGAAGAGATCTCTCGTCTTTCCCATTCTGTTGTTTTCCTCTATTTCTTTGCATTGATCGCTCAGGAAGGCTTTCTTATCTCTTCTTGCTATTCTTTGGAACTCTGCATTCAGATGGTTATTCCTTTCCTTTTGTCCTTTGCTTTTCACTTCTCTTCTTTTCACAGCTATTTGTAAGGCCTCCCCAGACAGCCATTTTGCTTTTTTGCATTTATTTTCCATGGGGATGGTCTTGAACCCTGTCTCCTGTACAACGTCATGAACGTCATTCCATAGCTCATCAGGCACTCTATCTATCAGATCTAGGCTCTTAAATATATTTCTCACTTCCACTGTGTAATCATAAGGGATTTGATTTAGGTCATGCCTGAATGGTCTAGTGGTTTTCCCTACTTTCTTCAATTTAAGTCTGAATTTGGCAATAGGGAGTTCATGGTATGAGCCACAGTCAGCTCCTGCCCTCTGCCCACTGCTTAATTCATTCAGCGGCTTTCCCTTTCCCAAGTCCATCATTGATTCAGCAGGCCACACTGTGCAGCTGATTCTTGGATTGGTTCTGGAAATCTCAACTGATGGTTTTGGGCTTCCTTTAATGTGCTTTTCTGTCATGTGTAGCACTTAAATAGCATCTCATGTGAGCAAATAATACACAGTTTATTTAAAAGCCCCTCAGCTCCCTTGCGGCAACAACTGAGCACAGGCTGCTAAATCGTTGAGTGCCTCTGTTGTTTGCTACAAATCATAACATCAAATACAGCATCAGGCACACTGAGGAGCACCCCATTAGCAATTTATGCTGATGAACCCCAGCTATTAACATAGGTAGCGCTGGATCTGTCTGCCTTGCTGAAAGCTAGATTGGGCTAGGAATATAGGAATCAGAGAAGAGAGGGAGCTCTCAAATCTCTAATGGCTTGACTGGGGTATAATTATAACAGGTATGCCTGTATAAATCATGTTTAACATTTTCACAGTACAATCACATTTGTGCTTTTCAAGAGCCTAAAGAAATGAATAAAAGAGAGCTACTAGGGATCGAGATAGCCCCAGGAATTACAATTCCCCATTAAAGCTAAACAAAACAATGACACTGATGAAAGTGAGTTTTTGGACTTGTTGGGATTATAGTATTGAAAGGCGGATTATTTTACTAAACTAACAACTCAAAAAATAAACTCCCAGAAAAAAACTGTATAGGTGGCTGTTACTAAGGAAGTGAAAAAATAAGCAGAATTTTGTATTTCCCCCTGCTTTGGTTGACTCTTTCAGTGAAAGATGAAGGTCGAAACTGCACATCCCTTTTTGGGATATAATGGGAAAGACTGAGACAACTATAGCAATGCTAACAATCAGAGAGCTCCATCAGCACCAATCGCTCTAAGTCAATATCTAACATTATCTTTACAATCAGATATCCCCACAGCTGAAGTCAGAAGTGCCACAGGTCTAAGAGAAAGAGGCATGACATGTTCAGTAGGTGAAGTGGCACCAGGGTTTGAGGCCATAGTGCTCAAATCAATATCAATCAATTGTTAAACAAACAAGAAGCTAGTCATGTCTGACACAGATGTCATATATTGTATAATTGAATTCCTGAAGCCACAGCAGAAGCCTCCACCTATGTCCTTTTATAAAACATTTCAGATTTTGAGTTGTGGAAGAAAATCACTATTGGAAGTAAGAAAGAGGTATGCCAGGAGGGCCATGGATTCAAACTGGTATAAGGAAGAGGGAATGGTCACCGGGGATATTAAATAGACACAGTTTTCAGGGAACGGAATGGAGTTCTGTAGCTAGAGCCCACTCGGAAAATCTTTTATCCAGATGCACTGTAAAATCTATAATCCAGGAATATTTAATTCTTACACTTAAAAAATGATAATAATGTTCCAAAATATTGAAACTTGAACTTTCTAAATTGTCTCCTAAAAAAGAAAACAACACATTTCTAACCATGGTCTTTGACCAGCTGTGCTGATGAAAAATGACTTAGATTTAAATCCCAAGTTTCCTTCTTCTTTAAGTGCTAACAGATTTTCAGCCACAAATTCAGGACAGATCCTAATGTTGACATGCAGGATTACAAAACTTTGTTGAGGCTGTTTGTAGCAAGAGCTAAAATAATGGTTTGTTTCATACTGGTTTTCCTTTATGTCATAAAAGAAGCATCAAAGTTTGTAGTCACTTTTCTCCTATTTTCTTTTTTTTTCTTCTTTTCTTCCCCTCCCTCCATTCTTTTCTTCCTTTCTTGTCCTAAGAACAATATTTTGCAAAAGGTCATTAAGATATTTTTGAAGTTGAAATATCATTATTCACAAAGATGGAATAATCCTTCCATCTCTTTCTTCTCTTCTCCTAAATCTGACAGATGCATTTCAACAGTAATACATTTTAGAAAGAAAATAAAAGCAATCATTTGTTTCCCTCTTTGACAGAGGTCTGAAAAAAAAAACCAACACAACCCATTCCAAACTATAGCTTCAGGTTTCTCTGTAGCATTCCTTTGGTAGAATGTGAGACATTCCAAGGAACATGCATAAAATCTATCCAATGTGTCTTTATTGCACACTCATTTCTATTTGATTATAGGACCTACAGAAGGCATGGCAGCCACTCTGTAGGGCCCAAAGGACAGAACATAGAGCCAGAGTGGTTTATTCTCTTGCCTTGAAATTTGACAGAATTTGCCTTGCTAGCTTTTGGACTTGCTTGGAACCCGTGACCATTTTCTCATTGGTCCTTTTAAAATGGAAACGTCTATTCTACGCCTGTTCCACCACTGTATTTTGGAAGTACATAATTTGTCTGGCTCTATAGGTTCCACAGGTAGAGAGGAATTTTGCCTCATGAAGAATCATACTTTAAATCTCACTCATATCTGGATTTTGATGGCATTTAGATAAGACTCTGATCTTAAAACTGTTGCTCAAATGGGTTAAGACTTTTGGGACTGTTAGTATTGAAATGGATGTATTTTGCAGGTGAGAAGAACATGAATCTTGTAATTTCAGAAGGCAGAGTGTTTTTAATTGAATTTATCCCCTCCAATTCATATGTTGAAGCTCTAACCACCCAATGTGACTATAACTGGAGACAGAACCTTTAAAGAGGTAATGAAGATTGAATGAGATTTATAGGGGTGAAGTCCTAAACTATTAAGACTGATGTCCTTATCAGTAAAGGTATGTGCTTCACACACAAAAAGAAAAGGCCATGTGAGGATGTAGTAAGAAGACAGTCATCTGCAAGCCAAGAAGAAAGGCCTCAAGAGAAACCAAACATGCCAACACCTTGATCTTAGATTTCCAGCCTCCAGAACTCTGAGGAAATAAATTTCTCTTGTATAAGCCAGTCAGTCTGCGGTGTTTTGTTAAGGCTGCCCTAGAAGACTAATAAATCCTGAAAGGTGGAGAAAAGAAGGTACTCTCAATAGGAACCTTGGGACTCAAGGAACCACATGGCAAAATTTGGTAACCCAGAAATGCCAATGGATAATGATAAAACAAGCCTCAATAAAAGCCTATCCTCTCTAGCCAATGATAACAGAAAGGTGAAGTCTGGGCCACTTTCTAAAGATAGAAAACTTTAGACAATAACTGTTTTTCTCCTGTCAATGACACAGAAAATACTGGCTCTACTCACACTCCCACTAACAAAGGCTGGAAAACAGATGTCCACCTTCACAAAGGTTTTTTTTTTTTTCTTCTTCTTCTTTTTTAAATTTATGTTTAATTGGAGGATAATTGCTTTACAACAGTGTATTGATTTCTGCCATACATCAACATGACTCAGTCATAGGTATACATATGTCCCATTCCTCTTGAATCTCATTCCCACTTCCCACCCTATCCCACCTGTCTAGGTTGTCACACAGCACTGAGTTGTGCTCCCTGCATCATACAGAAAATTCCCACTGGCTATATATTTTATATACGGTAATGTATAGGTGTCCATGCTACTCTCTCAATTCATCCCACTCTCTCTTCCCCTACTGTGTCCACAAGTATGTTCTCTACGTCTGTGTATACACTGCTGCCCTGCAAGTAGGTTCATCAGTATCATCTTTCTAGATTCCATATATAAGTGTTAACATATGATATTTGTCTTCCTCTTTCTGATTTACTTCACTCTGAATAACAGGCTCTAGGTTCATCCCCCTCATCCACCTTCATCAAATTTTCATAAGACTGAGTGGGGTGACAAGATATTCATTCCAAGCTCTAAAAAGGTATATCTACTCATCTCCCTCTGCTGTTGATGTGATGTCAAAGGAAGCCAAGTGGACAGTTAAGACACTCAACACCACCCAGTGGTAAAAAAAAAAAAAAAAAAAAAAAAAACATACACTGATGGAACCAGTGGATGCTACGTGGACCTACTACCATTATCATCCAAAGGGGTCTCAGCAGAGGTCTAGGAGGGAGCCAGAAATCCTACTCCTGCCCAGAAGTAAAGGGAAACCCCTCGTCTCATTAGCTATCAACACTGGTCTAGTGTGGAACATACATTTCTACCAGTACCTCACAGTAGGCAGTGTTTCCATTTCCTCTATCAGATTAGTGTCACAGCCAATCATATAAAATTGAAGGATTAAATAACATCCAAAATGTCATAACATAAAAATAATAAATATTATAAAACATCACTCATAACAATTCCACAAGAATTATTTCGTAAGTTTCATAATGATTCAATAAAAAAATTACTTATCACTGGAAAATGTCAATAAAATATAAAAGACAACAAATAAATGCCAACACTAAGAATATAGAAATTCTAGAACCCTCTGACAAATATTTTAGAGTTTGTAATAAAAGTATTTCAAAAATCAATTATAAAAACGATTGAAAAAATGAAAAAAAAAATAAAATGAATCAGCAAAGAAAAACCAAATGAAAATTTTGGTACTGAAAATATAACTGAAATACACAATGTAAGGGCCCAGGAGCAAAATAAAGGACCCAGAGGAAATACTGAACTTAAAGAGAGAACACTAAAAATTATCCAGTCTGAACAACAGAGTAAAAATAGACTGGGAGAAAAAAAATGAACAAGCCTTTAAGAAAGAGCTAGTCTTAAAAATTACTTGGCTGAAAATTTCCAAATCTGGCAAGAGGTGTATGTTTACAGAAATCATGGAGGTCAGAAGGAAAAGACATGGTATTTTTCAAGGGCCACATGAAAAGAACTGCCAATCCAAATTTTTATATGCAGTGAAAATATCCTTCAGGAAAAAAGGTGTAAAGTAAATATCATTTAAAAAACAAAACAAAACACAAAAACACCTAAATTAAAAGAGTATGTCACCAAACAGCCTACTTTAATGGAACGGGCAAAGGAAATTATCTCAATAGAAGGAAAATGATAAAGGATTCTCACAGCATTATCAATAAAGAAAGAACCAGAAACTAGTAAAAACATAAGCAAATACAAGACATTTTACTTTCCCCCTTGACTTTTTGAAATTATATGTGACAGTTGTGCAAAAATTTTAACATTGTCTGAAGTAGTGGTAAATGAATACAGTAGATATATTTAAAATAATTATTAAGAGGATAAAGGAATTTAAAGCGAGGTACACTTCTAAGCTTCACTTGAATTGGTAAAATACTAACACCCACAAACTGTGATAAGTCATGTATATAATACCAAGCACAAAAACAACAAAAAGTATATAAAGAGAGAAGCTCAAAAACATTGTACATAAATCACAACAGAATTCTAAAAAACTCTTCATGTAACCCACAGGAAGATAGGAAAGAGATAAAAGATAAAAAAGAAAGAGAAGAACCCAAGAAATAAAAATAAAATGGAAGATAAACTCTAACATATCAGTAATTAAATTAAATGCAAATGGCATAAACACATCACTTAACCCAAATTCAAGAATCTCATTTCATATATAACATTACAGGTAGGTTAAAAGTAAAAGGATGGAAAAAGAGAGCTAATACAAATATTCATGAAAATGACAAAAAATATATTTAAAAAATAATAAAAATCAATGAAACAAAAAGCTCAATTTTGGAAAGAGTAATAATATTAACAAACACAACTAGACTGACGAAGAAAAGAGAGTAGGCACAAACCACCAATACCAAGAATAAAACAAGGATTATCTCTAGACATTTCAGACATCAGAAGGATAAGGAAATACTATGAGCAACACCAAACCAGTTACACAGATACTAAGCAAGTACCTGAAAATGTTTCCAATATCATTAGCCATTAAGAAAATGCAAATGAGAACCACAATGAAATATCACTATACACACACGAGAATAGTCAAAATAAAATATAGTCCTAACAACATATGCTGCAGAGGATGCAGAGAAACTGGATCTCTCATTCAGGAAGCATATGCGAACCAGTTTATTAATTTTAAAATATTTATTAAGAATGCTTTTAATAGTCTTTGCCACTTCCCTATTGCCCAGATATTGAGCTTCTGAAAATTTATCCCAGAAAAATGAAAACCTATGCTCATCTTAAAATCTGTACATGAAATTAACAGCTCTACAGTGAACAACCCAGGGTGAAACAAATCATGACCCATGCATACCAAAGAAGAGTATTCAGCAATCAAAAGTATTTAAGTCACTCTTTTGAAGATTTGGTTTATAGCAGGTACTCAGCAAATAGCATTTTTGCCTACTAACTTTAGTTGTAATGTTTTGATGGGAAATAGTGGGTGAAAGCAGAGAAGGCAATGGCAACCCACTCCAGTATTCTTGCCTGGAAAATGCCATGGACAGGCTGTAGTCCAGGAAGTCACTAAGAGTCGGACACAAGCGACTACACTTTCACGCATTGGAGACAGAAATGGCAACCCGCTGCAGTGTTCTTGCCTGTAGAATCCCAGGAACGGGGGATCCTGGTGGGCTGCAGTCTATGGGGTCGTGCAGAGTTGGACATGACTGAAGCGACTTAGCAGCAGCAGCAGCAGTGGGTGAAAGACAGTGATAACATTGGCATGCTTGTGACTCCAAACTGGTACACAAAGATTACAAGGAGCTTGAGCTAACACACCTGTGAGGAATTACTGATAGACAAAGTGGGTGGCTATAGATGAGTGTGTGTGAATGCCCTCCTGGCAGAGCAGGGACCAGCAGCATAGTCACAAGGCACTCTTGTAATTCAGCTGAAGGTGAAATCTGTTAAAGTCAACACTGAGTACTCCATGTGTTGTGAGAACAGACATGAGGGATTATGGGAGCTGCACAGAGTAGGACCCAAAAGCTGATGGAACCTAGGAAGTAGCTACATCTTCTATCCCCTTCCTTCACACTTTCAAAAAACCTATAGGAAAATGAAGAGGAATGCAGAGCTGGAAGTTTGATCTGAAAATCAGTTAATCAAATACAAATCTGACAAAGAAATCACTGGATTGGACTGAATTTGCTTAATATCTCTAACAAAGAAAGGTAAAGAGTTTGTTTTGCTTTGTTTTTCAATTTTCAGAATTCCCTTTTTTGCCAGCCTAAGTTTTGTAAACAGTCCTAACAGTGAAATGTTCCCATGGCTGCTCAAATTTGATACTGGTTGCTGGTTTTCTTTAGATACTAAGGAACAAGGAATTAATTTTAAGTACTATGCCATCCTGCAGGCTCACTTATGTGGTGAGAAGAATAATACTGTAGTGGGAGCTAAATGTCATCAATGAAGCAAAAGGATAATTTGGTTCCCTTGCTGCTGCTGCTGCTGCTAAGTCGCTTCAGTTGTGTCCGACTCTGTGCGACCCCAGAGACGGCAGCCCACCAGGCTCCCCCGTCCCTGGGATTCTCCAGGCAAGAACACTGGAGTGGGTTGCCATTTCCTTCTCCAATGCATGAAAGTGAAAAGTGAAAGTGAAGTCGCCCAGTGGTGTCCGACTCTTAGCGACCCCATGGACTGCAGCCCACCAGGCTCCTCTGTCCATGGGATTTTCCAGGCAAGAGTGCTGGAGTAGGGTGCCATTGCCTTCTCCGTTGGTTCCCCTAAAGCTCCCTAAACAGCTCTTAACACATGCCTAAGGTTCATATCATCTGAATAGGCTGGGTGTTAATTTCTACATGCTTCCTTCTGATTTTACTCCTCAATATGCTTAATTGCTGGTACAGTAACATATCCCATGACTAGTTTATTCTCAATTGTAAATTCCTTTTGTGTTCTCCTTACAAATAATCAGTTGAGACTTCTTTCAGAATTACTCTCACTGAGAATACAATGGTTATTAGTCATATAGCATGTATGTTATTATTACTATTTCTGATAAAATTCATAGTGCCTCACTAAATTAGATCAAAATATATTTGAAATGTTGGCTTCTCCATTGTGCCATACTTTTTCCTGGTATATTTGTATACAGCACATCTGGATTTGTTAATATTTTCAATTATATGTCAAAAAAGCTTGGGCATATTTCCTTATGTTTCAGGTAGGTGTGGTTTTTTTGTGATCAAAATCATATAGTAGTAAACAATTTTATAGTCAATTTACAAGTTTATTCACTTGTAATTGACAAATAGTAGTGTTTGCTCATAAAAACTGTATGCATTTTGAAGCATTTGTCTAGTATTAAGAAAAGCAAATTTGGACTTTCTATGTCACATGATGCTAAACATATGTCAATTATTTCGCACTTAATATATGCATGTAAGTTATAAGAAGCATTACTTTCTCATACTATCAGTTTTAAAAGGTATTTTGTCTCTTACTGGATATTTTTTATTAAATAAATGTAGATGGTTTAAAAATTAAACAGTACTGAAAGGGTTATAATAAAATAAAGCCACTTCTATTTCAACTTCTAAATTCTGCTCTCTGAAGGTAATCCTTCTTAATTGCTTTGTCTAGTTCTTCAGGTATTTGTCTCAAATTCTAAGTGAAGTACTTTCACTCTAATTGACTTAAAAATTTTACATATTATAAACTGATTTTAATTATAGATAAGATTTAAATATTTTTATCTTTCCGATATAGTTATATGAGATTTTTAGTTTAAAAAGTCAGCGTTCATTATGAGCTATATTCATTGTTTGTACTATAAAGCCAAATATTCATGTATATATAAATACCCTTATTATATTTTTTCTGGTAATTTTAAGTAATTGTCTGTGGGGATGTGCATGTGTGTATATAAATATTCATGTTTGTGTTTTATCTGCTAGGCTTCAATAAATGGCTCTCTATTGTTAAATTTCTCCCAAGTGCTTTATCAGAAATTATTGTTTAGTCACTAAATCATGTCTGACTCTTTTGCGAACCCATGGACTTTAGCCTGCTAGGCTCTTCTGTCCGTGGGATTTCCCAGGCAAGAACACTGGAGTGGGTTGCCATTATCTTCTTCAGGGAATCTTTCTGACCCAGGGATTGAACCCACATCTCCTGCATTGCAGGTGGGTTCTTTTACCATTTATTTGGCTCCCACCTTAGATATATTTTTTTTATTGAATCTAATATTTTGGTTTAAAGCCTCATTTTGCTGAATATCCTTCACTAATTTTCTAAGGAAAAAGTATGTATATGATCTATTTTCTGAGTGCCTGCAGGCCTGAGAAATGAATATTTAATCCCACAAATGATTGATATTTTGGTTATGTATAAGATTCTAGCATAGATTTTCCCCAAGGATTAAAGGGCATTTCACCATAGTCTCCTAGCTTTCAGCACTGCTGTTTGGAAGTCTAACTCCATCCTGCTTCCCAATGCTGTTAAGTGACATGGTGATGGCAGCCATGGTTTATTTTAATCTAGAATGTTACCAGATTATCTCAATTTGTGGTGTTCTGAAATATAAAGATACGTTTTTGTGTGAGTCTACTTTTATCTACTGTCCTGGGCATTGGAGAGACATTTTCAATATAGTATTTCATGCACTTTGATTATAAAAATTTTCTTACACTACTTCTCTCGATTTTCTCAGTCCTCTATGAAGACATTATTGGTGTGACTGCAAACTGCTACGGCTGCTAAGTCGCTTCAGTCGTGTCCGATTCTGTGCGACCCCATGGACTGCAGCCTACCAGGCTTCTCCGTCCACGGGATTCTCTAGGCAAGAACACTGGAGTGGGTTGCCATTTCCTTCTCCAGTGACTGCAGAAGGTAAATACAAATTAAAAAACCCACATGACAGGCCTTTAAGCTTTATTTAGTTCAGAGGGAGTATACATTCCTTTTGTTTGCATTTCATTAGTCAAATCAAATCACACGAACAGTTTTTGTCAATGGATAAAATAAATTATCCTCCAAGGGTCTCGTGGGGAGAGCCAGTGAATACTTGAGCAATAATGCAATCTGCTACACTTGGTGTCTGTTCATACTTAAAGTGCCTGTTAGGTTGCTGATAGGTGAGCTTCACTGTCCAGTGATAGACTGGGGTGGGGAAGGGCCACCTATTTAACAAGGGGACACCCTCAGTTTAACATGTAGTGTTTTTTTCACTTGTGGTTATCCAGTCTCTTCAGAGAAGAATTGATAGACTTCTGCTTGGGAGAATTCAGCTTAGCTACAGCCATTCTATGAACAAAGAGGACTAGGAATGCGGCTTTCAGTGAAACCACTTTTAGTCACATAACTTGTCTGTTTCTTAGTCCACTTGCATCTATAGTTGCCAGTTCTGTTCTATTAAGTTTCTCCAGAGTATAACCCTGTGGCCCCCTGCCTGATGGTATTCATTTGGCTAGGTGGGACTAGGGCATGATCATACAAAGACTTGCAAAAATTGCGCTGATTTCAGCCTTCAACTCATTCCTCTCACTAATTTAGGAATTGATTTCTCCAAGCCCTAAACTTTCTACAAGCCCAGGGCCAAGGAGTGACTCACTTCATCTAGTTTTATCCTACCCATGCATCTGCATCTTGGTTTCAGGCATTCACCCAGTTGAGTTCATTATTGCTCTTCCACTGGTTTTTCCATTTATCTGCCTCTGTCCCATAATCCGACTGAGCAAATTCCCTTTCACTTTTCACTGTCATGTATTGGAGAAGGAAATGGCAACCCACTCCAGTGTTCTAGCCTGGAGAATCCCAGGAATGGGGGAGCCTGGTGGGCTGCCGTCTATGGGGTCGCACAGAGTCGGACACCACTGAAGCGACTTAGCAGCAGCAGCAGTCCAATAATCTTTGTCCTTGTGAGTTTACATCATTTTATATTTCTTAGTATCATTTTAGTAGCCATTTGGGAGGAAGAAAAAATAAGCACATGTGACTGGAAGTCAAAGTGTAAAGGGTTAAAGAGTGCACAAGGGGGTGAGTAATATTGAAGAATTTGAAATGCTCCAGAAGAGGTAGTAAAGCATTACAATAATGTTCCAATCAATCCTCATACTGAACAAGAATGATGACAAAGATCAAGAAGGGAAAGAATGGATCCAAACTGGGGGGGCAAGAGCAAAATTCCTTAAGATAATGAAATGGACATAATGGTGGAGAATAACCAACAGACTATAATTAATACAGAAGATGAGAAATTTGGTTAAATAAGCAAAATAATATCTTAATAATAATCTTAATGAGCTCTTATAAGTTTGTCTTTTTATATAAGATAAAGCTACTGAAAACAGATTCTGTAATATGATGTAGACCTGAGGGTAGAAAACATGTTTTGTTCATTTTTTTACTTTCACTGCCTAGCAGAGTGCCTGAAACATAATTCAATTGCTATTGCTCAAAGGCCTTACTGTCTTCTTGATTTAATATAATTGAGGGTCATAATACCAATTTAGTAATTTTAATTCAGAAAATTTGTGAAACAGGAGTCTGGCATCTGCAGAGTTATTCAGACAGTTTATTAAAACACAACACAGACTATATTTGGAAAAGGACCCCATGCCCAGGGAAATATGGTGATGTTTACATGAGTCTTTCATTTGCCAAACATTGTATATTGCTTCTGAAATTGCTCAAAAACTATGCTCTGTTTGATAATTATAGCCAGAATTTGAGGTAGCATCATATATCTTGCATAAAGGAAGGACGAAGGTTTTCTAAAACAATGAACAAAACTAAAAGAATTCAGACTGATTTATATTATTATGGACACAGGAATCCATGCAAAAAAGATATATTGAGCACTATGTTTCAGTACCTACATGTTTTAGGTAGACAGCATGAACAAAATAGGAAGAAAGCCCTTCCCTAATAAATGTATATAGTAGTGGTGGTAGAAACACACACACACACAATCAATAAAATGCATAGCACATTGGATTTTCATGGAAGTTACGGAGAAAAATAATGCAGGGCAAGTACTTATAAAAGTGTTTCTGAAAAGGCATTTTGAGTAAAACCTGAACCTGTTCATGGTGGGGGAAGAGTATTCCCAACAGAACAAATAGAAAGTACACAAGTCATGTGGTGCCCCATTTTTTTTAAAGGAACTAAAAGAAGACTATTTCGACAAAAGCAGAGTGTGGGTAGGGATGAGAAGTAGAAGATAAGATGGATGACAGATGAACAGATAATATAAGAAACTTAGAGGCCATTAAAAGAACTTTGACTTTGACTTTGAGTGAGATGGAAACCAATGAGGATCTTGAGTAGCAAAGAAAAACCTCAAGAAGAACTCCTTTTACCTGAGTTCATGTCAACTTCTAATAAGAATTAGATAGGTTTGTGAATCTTAGTGGAATAAATTAATATAAGTATCCAGCCACAGCTGCTACTATGCCTGTTTGAAGTTGAGCTTCTACTACTGTCAACAAATTTGTATGCTGTGTACGATTAATTGCATTAATGGTGTCAGATTTTCAACCCTGCTCACGTCTGAGCCCTTAGTCACAGAAACTATCAGGGCTTCCCACTCTATCACTGCGTCTCCTTCTGGCCACAGGGAGTTATAGTGTAATGTATGCAGAGTCTTAATATACTTGCACAATTGCAGTTTCTTGCTCTTGCCCTCTATCAGGGCCATAAAAACATACCTTGTGTAGCCCATAAGAGAATAAGTGACATGTGGAATAGACCTTAATTGCCTGTTTCTCTAGAAGAAGCCATCCTAGATCACCCAACAGCCAACTAATCTCCATGCTGCTGCTGCTGCTAAGTCGCTTCAGTCGTGTCCGACTCTGTGCGACCCCATAGACGGCAGCCTACCAGGCTCCCCCATCCCTGGGATTCTCCAGGCAAGAACACTGGAGTGGGTTGCCATTTCCTCCTCCAATGCATGAAAGTGAAGTTCCTCAGTTGTGTCCGACTCTTCCTGACCCCATGGACTGCAGCCTACCAGGCTCCTCTGTCCTTGGGATTTTCCAGGCAAGAGTACTGGAGTGGGGTGCCATTGCCTTCTCCGGACATGTGTATAAATCTAGTCAAAGCCAAAAAACCTGTGTATGTGACCCATGGCCAAACACAGATTCATGAGCCCATACATATGGGATCACATGGGCCAATCCCAGATCTGTTGAAGGATACAGATTTATTGACTAAACAAATGCCCCTGAGATTTTTGGTTGTTTGTTGTAGAGCATATATGGTAAGGGTATCATGCATATGTCAAAAACTTTAATTAAAAGAAGGAAAATGCACATAACCAAAATAAAATAAGAGGGTATAATAAAAGATTAAAAAAAGATACTTAACATTTGAAAAGGAGATCATGTACAGATATATAGGAATAGTGTATAATCTGTTTGTAAATAGGAGAAAAAATAGTTTCTCAATTATTTTATCAACAAGAATAACCAAAAAGCACAAAGTATAACAAAATCCAGAAAACTATAGAAAGTGAAAGTGTTAGTTGCTCAGTTGTGTCTGACTCTTTGTGATCCTAATGATAGGATCTGTAGCCTGCCAGGTTCCTCTCTCCATGAAATTTTCCAGGCAAGAATATTGAAGTGGGTTGCCACTCCCTTCTGCAGAGGCTATTTCTGACCCAGGGATCAATCCCTAGTCTCCTGCATTGCAGGCAGATTCTTTACCATCTAAGCCACTAGGGAAGCCCTACAGAGTAAAATTACAGACTAATATTTATATATGTTGATCCAGATTCCTAAAACTAACAAAGCTATTATCCAATACAGTAAAAATAATTTATTAAAACTTTAAAAAAGTCTATTAATATAACACATAAAATTAAAAGGTCAAATAAGGAATAACTATGTCATCATTTTCAAAGAGGCCAAAATGCATGTAATGAAATGCAAATATATTTTTGTTTAATAAATCCTTTACAAAAAAGATGAATATAAATATGGATTTCCCAAACATAATGAAGGATATTGATTTTAAGCCCAAAACTCAACGCTATAACTTGTGGCTTTCCCATTAAGACCAGAATGAGGTAAAAATCTGTGATAGAATTCTAAAATGACCTCCAAGTTTTTCCTGCCCCCTGGTATACACATCTTTGAGTGAAGGCAGAACCTAGGTCTAAAATGGGATATCACTCTAATGACTGGATTATTAATCAATTGACCTTAGATTATTAAAGAGAGGAGTTCCCTGGTGAATCAGACGGTAAAGCGTCTGTCTACAATGCCGGAGACCTGGGTTCCATCCCTGGGTCAGGAAGATCCGCTGGAGAAGGAAATGGCAATCCACTCCAGTACTATAGCCTGGAAAATCCCATGGACAGAGAAGCCTGGTAGGCTACAGTCCATGGGGTTGTAAAGAGTCGGACACAACTGAGCGACTTCATTTTCCTTTCACTTTATTAAAGTGAGATTATCCTGGTGTGACTGGTCAGTAAAACCTCTGACCTACTGGCATAACAAATGTCTGCTGTGTTAAGCCACTATTTTCGAGAAATGTGTTATGCAGAAGTAGGAAACTAAAATAGATTTCACAATATCACTACTGTAATATAAGAAAAACAGCATATTAAGAGAAACACTGTGATAATCAAGTGAAAATTATTTGAATATGAATTTATTTATAGATATGGAAAATAATGTTAGAAAAAGGACCCAATTCTTGGTAGCAATAAATTTTAGAAACAAAAATAAGCCAAATTAAAAATAAACTGTGGGTCTAGATCTTAACAAATGTGTGAGAAATTTCTTAATCCAGCACCCTTTAAGCTTTCTACAATCCCTTCATTTCCATTTGATTAGAAAGCCTCCCTAAGGTTTATTAAATTGGACTCAATCTTGACATGCTCTAAGTGCTCCATGTATCCTTATTACTAGTTATGGTGTTAAAAATGGTATCTTTATATGATTTGCTCTTTCATTATTATCTACTTCCTCCAATAAAGGACATAATCATTTTTTTTTGATCATTGTTTTTCTCCAGTGTGTCTGTGAGTTTAGCCTGCAAAAATTATGTGATGAATGTTTACAAATGATATCAATTATTCCTAAATTAGTTTATAAATTCAAAAGAGTATCAGTCATTAAATAGTACAGGTGACCTTCAATAGAGACACTTCATCATTTAGGAAAAAAAAATCTACAGAAGATGAAGGTAAAAATAGACTATTCAAATGTATGTGTATGCAAATGTGTGCATTTCTGCATTGTCTTATTACCAACTTAGTTTCCAAATTATCTCACATTATTTAATTGATGACTACATAAAGACAATGTGGCAAAAAAGAAATTGTGATCAAATTTGATTAACTTCTAAATAGAGATAAGGAAATACAAAAATAAGCCATTCAAATCTAAAGACTATCAGATATTGGGTAATAATGCTTTTAATGACACACACAGGAAAAAAATGATGCCTAGGACATTTTATTAAGGAAAATGTCCTTTGTAAGGATGGAGGGATTAGTAATACCATTTCCAATATCTGTGGAGGGGACTACAGAGGGTAGAGCGAATGAACCAGAAAATGTCTTAAAAACATGGGGAAAGACAAGAAACAGTGTACTGTGTGAGTGGGATATCTTCTCATAAAAAGAGAGAGAAGGTTAGGGCCAAATGAAGGAAAGAACAAAGGAAATGAAAACAAAAATATCAGGGAGAAAAATACGGGAGATAAATAGATTAAACATGGGAAGGAGGAGAAAGGAAATCTCTAAAGGTGAGGAAAAGGTAAAATACCCATTACATGAGGAACATGAATTTGTCATAAATGGGAGGAAAAGATCAGAGGAAAAAAGATAAATGAGATGATAAGTATAAATATACTGGCAATAGAGAAGTCACTATCAAGAAGGAAAGGAAGTAACTTACTTAGAAAGTAGAATGGATAGTTAGAAGAAAATTATTGTGTAGGAATTAGAGGGAAATACACGAGAGACAGAGACTGAGAGAAGGAGAAACACTGAGAGTGAGAAGGGCCAGAGGAGAACGAGTCATTATGGGAGAGAAAGAAAGTGAGAAGAAAAATGAAAGTGGATGAATATGAAACACAGGAGGGAATGTAAGAATATAAATGGGGTTGATATTTCCAAGCAATTATATGGAAGCAAATCAACATTTTCATGACACTCTTCCTACTAGAGGTAATAGGTGTTTATGTGGTCAAAAACCTCAAGGATGTAACCCCTCATAATGATCACAATCCTTTTACAATTCCTTTTACATATCAGGTACACAGTAGTGTTAATCCTCACTATATTTAGTCATTGACTTCATTTATGTAGAGTTCAGTTCAGTTCAATCGCTCAGTCGTGTCTGACTCTTTGCGACCCCATGAATTGCAGCACGCCAGGCCTCCCTGTCCATCACCAACTGCCGGAGTTCACTCAGACTCACATCCATTGAGTCAGTGATGCCATCCAGCCATCTCATCCTCTGTCGTCCCCTTCTCCTCCTGCCCCCAATCCCTCCCAGCATCAGAGTCTTTTCCAATGAGTCAGCTCTTCGCATGAGGTGGCCAAAGTACTGGAGTTTCAGCTTCAGCATCATTGCCTCCAAAGAAATCCCAGGGCTGATCTCCTTCAGAATGGACTGGTTGGATCTCCTTGCAGTCCAAGGGACTCTCAAGAGTCTTCTCCAACACCACAGTTTATTTTTTATTTTTTTTCTTTTTTTAAATTTTATTTTATTTTTAAACTTTACATAATTGTATTAGTTTTGCCAAATATCAAGTTTAAAAGCATCAATTCTTCGGCGCTCAGCCTTCTTCACAGTCCAACTCTCACATCCATACATGACCACAGGAAAAACCATAACCTTGACTAGACGGACCTTTGTTGGCAAAGTAATGTCTCTGCTTTTGAATATGCTATCGAGCTTGGTCATAAGTTTCCTTCTAAGGAGTAAGTGTCTTTTAATTTCATGGCTGCAGTCACCATCTGCAGTGATTTTGGAGCCCCCAAAAATAAAGTCTGACACTGTTTCCCCATCTATTTCCCATGAAGTGATGGGACTGGATGCCATGATCTTTGTTTTCTGAATGTTGATCTTTAAGCCAACTTTTTCACTCTCCACTTTCACTTTCATCAAGAGTAGACTAATAAATAAATGGAAGGAATGGCAAAATCAATTGTGTGTGTGTGTGTGTACATGGCTGTCTCTCCATACACCGTCCTTTCTAGCTCTGTTGGGGAACTCACTGTGGATTCCATGTAACAGCATGAGGAATTGATGATTAATATGGGAGAGTGTTTTGAAATCCAAGGTTCTTCAGGATTGCTAAACTAGCAACCTCGGGGAACAAGAGCACATCTGCTCTGGTCCTAACTACAAATGAAAAATGAGAAGAGTGTTGCCTTTTCCTCCTCCGTCTTTCTATAGAAGAGGAAAACCTTTCAGAAATTAGCGGGGACCTCAGTGTCTGGTGCTAAATCCGAGTCCCATTCAAAACAGCATTCTCTCCAGTTGGAGCCTAGGAGCCTTCCTGAAACAACATTTCATTTTTTTATCAGTGATAGGTAAACTCCATTTGGAGAGATGTTGTAGGAGTTTTTAAGATGGTTTTATGTCCCTTTTGCCTGGTTTTTATGGGAAGGTCACACATGTTCCATACTGCTCCGGACTTCTGAATAAAAAAGACAGTTCTGAGTATTGTTTCAACATGCACAGAAATCCATGTTCACTGCGCTTATTGCCTTTGTCTTTCTTATACAATCCTTCTACTTTCCAATCCATTTTCACCGACTTTTTAATTTGGTCTTTAGTAATATGCAGCGATCTCATCAGAAAATACATTTAGCACAATGGCTAAATTGCTGGGTTAGAATTTCATTTTCTTCGGCATTTTAAGATAGTCTAAGTAAACTGGCTTTGGGGATGATAGAACTCTTTTATCAGCATACAGCTCACCATTCTGTGTTAAATTATTTCTTGAAATAGTTAGCTGGTGAGAATAATATTGAGAAGAGAAACATTTAAATGCGTTTGACTAAGCTAAGAGCTCTAGCATATATTTTAAATTAGTATGTTTAGTATTATCACCCTTAATTCAGTCCCATCACAAATATACTGTGTGATGGTACATTTTTCAGATAAATAGGGACCAGAGAGTGGAATTAGCTGACACCAACTGAATAGCTATTTTATGGATTTTTTTTTCTGTTTAAATGAACTCCTAAGAATAAATGTAGAAGACTCTTGGGAAATGGACTGCCATGATTCAGAAATCTATATTAACACATCTTAGAGACAAATTCTTGGTCTAAAACTCCACCCCCATCCCCAGGTGCAGCGTAAGTGTGAAATATCAGAGGCAGAAGGGCAGGCAGCGGGGCATGATGATGACATATACCCAAGGACAGGTTCCACTTCATGACAGCCCTTCCTTTATAGTCTGCTTCTGCTCCCACATGAAAGAAGAACAGTCCCTGGAGCCAATTTCAGCACCGAAGTTTAGTGCTCAGTACTACACACGCTTCTTTAAAACGTGTGATCTTTTTCTAGCATCTCTAAGATCGCCTAGATGTCTGACCTTCTCACTGTTGTGATCTCTTCATATTCTTTTACAAAAAACTGATGCTGACTTATAACCCACCCTTTCTTTTTTTTGTCTTTCCATCGGCAAAGTTACACAACATGGACATCAATACCAACAATGAAATATAATTATGAGTATATTACAGAATATTACAGAAAATATGAGGAATAAAGTTACTATATGAAAAGCAGCACCCCTCCAAAATGGTAAAATTCCCTCCGCTTCTTTACTACACAAAAATAAAGTATGTAAGAGGATATGCTATTTCTGTCTGTTTCATATCAAAGAGTATGATTTAGCTCATCTACACATATTCAGCCCATTCAAAGTTTTATTTTACATACGTACACACAAATAATCAGGAGGAGGAAATGGCAACCCACTCCAGTATTCTTGCTTGGAAAATTTCATGGACAGAGGAGCCTGGCTGTCTACAGTCCCTGGAGTCGCAAAGAGTCAGACACAACTGAGCGACTGAGCACACGCACACATTATACATATGCAAACAAATCCCTCAGTTGGACATACTGTTATACAGATATGTAATTTCAAAGGTTAAGCAGCTGTTCCCTTAGGAACTAGCTCAGTTTTCATCCCACTGCATATCCTTTCAGTGGAATTACTGGGATCTATTCATGCAAGAAAAATCCACTAAAGATGGGTGGTGGATGCTATTTGGTCCCCATTAGACTAAACTGTTTTTGCCTCAAGTGAAAGAACTGAGAAAAAGAGGAAACAGCCTGATATGTCATATTTAGAAGCTGAAGCACATTTATTGTGACGTCCGATTCGGACATGACTGAGCAACTAAACTGAACTGAGGTGATGATAGTAATGTGCCTTGGTACCATATTATTTGGTGTGTCATTCTTAGATCTTATGTTGCCATAACAACAGAATATGTGCCTGTGTTTAGTAGAAAGACAATCCATTTTTCCCCCAGTCAATTTTTTTTCTTTGATCTAAAGAACTTGCTTCTTTTCTTTGAAGTTGTCCACAATAGGGCATGATAGAAGGAGCACAGGTAATAATTACAGAAACTTCAACAGAAGAAAAAAAATACATGTTTTAAATGAAAGCTTTAAACCCCTTGCCTTATGTCTCAGGACTGTACAAAATGACTGAAGTGATTTCTGCCTGTATCTATCATAATGCCCTTTTCCCCTTATCAGAGACCAGCCAAAGATACAAAGGTTATGCCTTTCTTGATTAATCTATGTGACAGGGGCAAATTGCCTGTTTTCTTTTGTTTCTATTTTTTCTTAAAGAGTGCCAGAGGCAGAAAACTACTATGCTTCACTAGTGACTCATAAGAAAACTTAATAGAAGGTCTCTAATGCCCACTGGCTCTCCAGTAGCTGATTGATGTAGTCCCAGACTAAGTAGGCTACCTTCATGGAACCAAGCACATCAGAGCCATGGGAGGGAGTGTGAGGGAAGGGTCCCTTGTACTCTGCCATATTTTCCTCTTAGTGGTTTCATCAGTATTTAAGAAGACAATATTTTGATATTGTTACCAGTGAAATGACTATATTTGTGTTTGTTTTTTATCTTGCTGGCTTAAAAATAGAGTTATAGTAGAGTCAGATGTCCCTGTGGAATTCTTTTCACAGACTGAAATGCAGTTTCAATAACAAATAATTCATGATCATTTTGTGAAGCTTATGTTAAATAATTCATGCAAATATTTAAGAGTATCTAGAAAAACCTTAAGAATCAATCAATGATGCATTGTGTTGTGCGTGCTCAGTGGAATCCTACTCTTTGTAATCCCATGGACTGTAGCTCACCAGGCTCATCTGTCTGTGCAATTTTCTAGGCAAGAATACTGGAGTGGGTTGCCATTTCTTCCTCCAGGGGATCTTCCCAAGCCAGGGACTGAATCCATATCTCTTGCGTCTCCTGCTTTGGCAACCGGATTCTTTATCACTTGCACCACCAGCGAAGCCCATAATCAATGAATTCTATAATTATATGCAGATCTGTGAAAACCTTTTCATACTGTTCATGGGTTTCTGATGCTGGTAAAGATTGAGGGCAGGAGGAGAAGGGGATGACAGAGGATGAGATGGATGGATAGCATCACTGACTCAATGGACATGAGTTTGGGCAAACTCTGAGAGATGGTGAATGACAGGGAAGCCTAGCATGCTGCAGTCCATGGAGTCATGACTGCAATCCAAAGAGTCGGACATGACTTAGCGACTAAACAATAACAAATGTGAAAACCTCTGAAGAGAGTTCCTTGGGCTACTGCTGAGCTGATGACCTAAGCTCTTAATCCTTGGAAGTCACCATTCTTTATTTCAATGTTGTGCAGAAGAGTTTATCAAGTTTGTTTTTGGAAACTCTCTTGCTAACTATCACCTATCAAATAGACCAACACAACTCACTATTGAGAAGCATTATACAGTACTTTTCAGCATTTAACATGGTGATGCTGGATTAAGAGTAGTTATAAAATTATTATTTTATATACTTTACAACTTAAAAAGAAACTGTATGCATATTTCCAGGGTTATGTATGTATAAAAGTGAAAGTTTGTAAGTTGCTTTGCTGCTGCTGCTGCTGCTGAATTGCATGAGTTGTGTCCGACTCTTTGCATAGAGTCCATGAAATTCTCCAGGCCAGAATACTGGAATGGGTAGCCTTTCCCTTCTCCAGGGGATCTTCCCAACCCAGGGATTGAACCCAGGTTTCCTGCATTGCAGACAGATTCTTTACCAGCTGAGCCACAAGGGAACCCCAAGTATACCCACTTAATATTTGACATGACTATCTTATCACAACGGTTCTCAAATCTAACTGTGCTTAATATCACCTTATATGTTCACAGGCAACTCAGCCCTGGTGTTCTGATTCAGTACGAAATGCTGGGACTCCCAAATCTACATTTTGAAAATTACTGTCTGATACATAATCGGGTATGGGAATTACAGTTCTATAGCAGTTCCTGTATTTAAACTTAATATGACTTTGTAGTGAAAAGACATTTTTCATTTAATAGTTTTTTTAGTTTTTCTCTCTTCTGATATATTCATGTACATGTCTCTAAGAAAGAGACAGTATGGCCCTTCACATGATAAAATATAGGAAGTACTGTATTTCCTTTCACCACAATTGGAAGATAATGCCAGAAAAATTGTTAATTGGAGAGAAAAAGATTCTATGCTGTTTTACAGACTTTTCATTACCTCATGCAAAAATCACTGAATTTAATTTTTTGAAAAATTTTTTCCTCTTAGATCTTATCAAAGCATCTTAAATACTGTGCTTCATTTGAATTTATCTCAGCAAAAATCAAGGTTTATAGTCCATCATTGTAGCCTACTTTTGTATTTCCATGATCAACGTAGTCATCACTATAATGTTAAGTAATTAATGAGATATGAAGAGTGAAACTATTATGAAGCCTTAAATCATTTAAAGTCTATTTAGTATTATTACATCTCTGACAGAGGAAAATAAAATCCATGATGAAAATGAGAATTACAGCCTCATTTAAACTAATTTAACTATGGTTTTTAAGTATCTTTTGGATCAACTCGTTAGCCCTGCCTCATGACTGTCAGTCTCAGAACACAGGTGATTTGAAATAGCTTTACGGTATTCTGCATAAACTCCCCGGGCATATCTGAGAGGACTATAGAATGTATGGAATTCTTTCTAATGCATATAATGTGGTCCTTTATATTAATATTAAATTTGGCCAGCTGACTCCATGTTCTCTAGGATTCTAGGAGCATGCCTCCTTTCAAGACAAGTTCCCATGGACTCTTTTTCTTTTTTTCAAATGATTAACTGGGCAAATCCTACCTAAACTGGAAGAAGGACCAACTAACAGCAGTCCCATGAGAGAAACCAAACATCATTGAGATATTCTATTCAGCTTGTTTTGTAGGAAATGGTTCACAAAGCTGCTTGAAAAAGCTGTTTCCCTGGTTACAAAAGTAAAACTATGTGACAATCATTTTGATATCCCCTACCCCAAGATACTTGCCTCTTTTTATGCTTTCTAACATGTTTCAGTATGCATGCAAACATGTCCTCTTATTCCTCTCTGAATCAATCCAGTTAAAACTCTGTGTTTTTTCAGATTTTATGAACCATGAACTTCCAGATGTTCAAGCTGGTTTAAGAAAAGGCAGAGGAACCAGAGATCAAATTGCCAATATCCACTGGATCATCAAAAAAGCAAGAGAATTCCAGAAAAATATCTATTTCTGCTTTACTGACTATGCCAAAGGCTTTGACTGTGTGGATCGCAATAAACTGTGGAAAATTCTGAAAGAGATGGGAATACCAGACAACCTGACTTGTCTCCTGAGAAACCTGTATGCAGGTCAGGAAGCAACAGTTAGAACTGGACATGGAACAACAGACTGGTTCCAAATAGGAAAAGGAGTACGTCAAGGCTGTATATTGTCACCCTGCTTTTTTAACTTATGTGCAGAGTACATCATGAGAAACGCTGGGCTGGAGGAAGCACAAGCTGGAATCAAGATTGCCGGGAGAAATATCAATAGCCTCAGATATGCAGATGATACCACCCTTATGACAGAAAGTGAAGAACTACAGAGTCTCTTGATGAAAGTGAAAAAGAAGAATAAAAAAGTGGCTTAAGGATCAACATTCAGAAAATGAAGATCATGGCATCTGGCCCCATCACTTCATGGCAAATAGATGGGGAAACAGTGGAAACAGTGGCTGACTTTATTTTTCTGGGCTCTAATATCACTGCAGTTGGTGATTGCAGCCATGAAATTAAAAGATGCTTGCTCCTTGGAAGGAAAGTTATGATCAACCTAGACAGCGTATCAAAAAGCAGAGACATTACTTTGCCAACAAAGGTCCGCCTAGTCAAGGCTATGGTTTTTCCAGTGGTCATATATGGATGTGAGAGTTGGACTGTGAAGAAAGCTGAGCACTGAAGAATTGATGCTTTTGAACTGTGGTGTTGGAGAAGACTCTTGAGAGTCCCCTGGACTGCAAGGAGATCCAACCTGTCTATCCTAAGGGAGATCAGTCCTGGGTGTTCACTGGAGGGACTGATGTTGAAGCTGCAACTCCAATACTTTGGCCACCTGATGCAAGGAGCTGAGTTGTTTGAAAAGACCCTGATGCTGGGAAGGATTGAGGGCAGGAGGGAAAGGGGACAACAGAGGATGAGATGGTTGGATGGCACCACTGACTCGATGGACGTGGGTTTGGGAGGACTCCGGGAGTTGGTGATTGACAGGAAGGCCTGGCGTGCTGCGGTTCATGGGGTCGCAAAGAGTCGGACACGACTGAGCAACTGAACTGAACTAAACTCTTAATTTAAAGAGATCATAAACTTCATGTAAGAAGAAATATGCCACAGTGGTGTTCCATTTTATCACAATAACTACCAGACTGAGAGGGGCTTCCCTGGTGGCTCAAATGGTAAAGCGTCTTCTTGCAATGCAGGAGACCCAGGTTCGAACACTGGGTCTGGAAGATCGCCTGGAGAAGTAAATGGCAACTCACTCCAGTACTCTTGCCTAGAAAATTTCATGAATGGAGGAACCTGGTAGGCTACAGTCCATGGGGTCACAAAGAGTTAGACACAACTGAGCAACTTCACCTTCTTTCTTTACCAGACTGAGAAACTGAATACAAAAATAATACAAATAGGGAGTCAGGATGACTTAGATTGTACTCTCGTCAATCTGAAGTGATATATTGAGCCAGTTTTTGTATCACTCTCAGCCTCTATTCCCTCACAGGAAAATAAGAATAAAAATGTCTACCCTCTGCTTTAGGATATTACTATGAATTTTAAAAAGAAAAAAAAAGGTAACTAATGTGAAGATGCTTTGAAACTGTGAAGTAGAGGAAAAATGGTGGTTTTAAAATAAGTAATCTTTAGACCGATTTTAGATTTCAGTGTTATAGAATGGAAGAGTGAACAAGCTATTATGTACAACAGATCTATACCAAAAAGCAGTATCAAAATTTACATATGTCTTCTGTGAACTGGTGAATAACGCCAAACAGTTAGGAATGCTGTGAGAATTAATGAGATAATGTTTATCTTTGAACTGTCTCTCCCTCCAGCTTCCACTGCCTAAAACTCATTCTGTCTTCCAAACCTGTCCAACTCAAAGCTTTTAAAAGTTTTACACATAAATGCTTGACAAAAACAAATAAACAACACATAAACATCTCTTCTCTGGCTTAGGAGCAGGATTGTTCTATCATAAAACTTACCCAAGGGAGTGGATCCAATTATACTTCATCTCCCCCTTGCAACACATCTCATTGTGATTCTTTCTTATGTCTTTAGCTGTGAAAAACCTTTTCTGCTAGTCTTCAGGACATGTGTACAGAGAGTTGCTCCATAAGCAGCTATAATTTTGTATATCTATGGAGGAAGTGAGTTCAGAGTCCTTCTACTCTATCATCTTGGCCACATCTTTCGGGTTTAATTAACTTTATATTCACAACATGAGACAATTGTTAGATAGTACTCAATAAATTCTTGTAGAATTAAACTAGATAGCTCAATACTGGGCATCCAAGTGATGCTGAGTATAGAGAAAATTCTAATTATCACTTATATTAAAATTCAACACTTTCTTCATTGTTTAGAAATAATAAAATAGACCCTCTCTAACATTGGCATTCGGAGAAGGCAATGGCACCCTACTCCAGTACTCTTGCCTGGAAAATCCCATGGACGGAGGAGCCTGGTAGGCTGCAGTCCATGGGGTCAATAGGAGTCGGACACGACTGAGCGACTTCCCTTTCACTTTTCACTTTCATGCATTGGAGAAGGAAATGGCAACCCACTCCAGTGTTCTTGCCTAGAGAATCCCAGGGACAGGGGAGCCTGGTGGGCTGCCATCTCTGAGGTCGCACAGAGTCAGACACGACTGAAGTGACTTAGCAGCAGCAGCAGCAGCAACATTGGCATTACTATATTGAGTATTATTAATATAATGAGAGATACTTTATTTAGGGAAAGTGCTTTTCTGTAATAAACTGAATAGTACAATAAAATTCCATTAAAAAAATCCTGCTAAAGGCTTGAAAAGCACAACGCTAATTTTCCTTAAGATATTTGTCCTGTGTCTGTATCTTACGGAAATAGTGTTAGTGTTATTTCAGTTCCAAACCACCTGTAGTTGTAGTCAAGTGATTAATACATCTCTTTACACACTAGTCATATAATGTACTGAGTGTGTTTACACCAAATGGAACCACAGCTTGAATGGATGGTAAAAATAAACTTTAATGCTTCCCAGAAATTCATAGCTATACAATAGCAAGAAAGATTAAAAGGGGAAAGTTTTTCCCTCTGCCAACCTTTACTTTTTTGTTCTCCAAAATTGAAAAAATAATTAAATGATCTCCCTCTACAGGTACAAGTGGTATTCGGAACAGCTTGCCCGGTAGTGCTCACTCTCTTATTGAATTTCTCAATGTGTATGTGATGTACTATGAAAGCACTACCTTTTACCTTCCCCATTTTCTTGGTTCTAGCTTTTTATTCCCCTCAAAAGCATATAGGAGAGATATCAGGGACTGAAGGAGGTAATGCTCAGGATTGGTAACTGAGACGGGAATCTCTGCCTATGATCCTAAGAAATTCTATTTTCCCCTAGATAAACATGAACATCGCAAGACACAGTGAGAGTCACAGATCCAGGGATGGACGATCCTTCTGAGGACAATAGGGAGAGAATTTATGCAAGTTTCCTGAGTGAGAAACCTTCCAGATGACATCGCTGAAAGTTAAGGTTTTTCCTGCTCAAACCCAGAGCTTCCTCAAGAGGAAGATAACACTCAGTTTCATCAGAGAGACTGAGAGTTTTCAACAGAGCTACTGTGGAAATGGAAAACAAAACTAGTGCAATGAATTTCTTTCTTTTTCTTTTTCTTTTACATAATACAGTTGGTACATATGCCCAATGCTCTGCAGTGCAACAAAAAATCTTTTGCCACAGAATACAACACGTGAGGTATGTCTGCTGCTGCTGCTGCTAAGTCACTTCAGTCGTGTCCAACTCTGTGCGACCCCATAGACGGCAGCCCACCCCACCAATCAGGGACAGTAACACAGAACTCAAAAGAAAAGTTATCACAGGCTGGAGTATGAAACCAACTTGAAAGAATCAAGGAGAATGCAGAAGTGACCCAATTCATTCCCTACTCTTCTTACTGAAGTTGATACTTATCTCTGAAAAAGGAAATCAATATTCATACTTGAATACAGTAAGTAGATGATTGCGTACATATTTAAGTTCATCAGTGGCTGTATTTGTTTACCCATTTTGAAATTGAGTTGTTTCCAATCCATTTACTTGATTGGAAAGTTAAGATTAAAAACAAATAAAAAATTCAATTACTCAAATGTACATCAACAATAGACATCCCTATAACTCCATACAATTTGAATACTATTCAATAGTGGTCCAGTGCATAAGACTCCATGCTTCCTATGCAGGGGGGCTCAGGTTCAATCCCTGGTCAAGAAACTAGATCCCACATGCCACAACTAAGTGTTTCCATGTTGCAACTAAAGATCCTGCATGTTGCAACCAAAACCTGGTGTGTTTATTTATATGTGTGTATATATATTTTTGAAAAGAATAAACTATAGTTACACTGAACAAAAAGTTTGAGTAAAAGAATAAACACATGTATCTACTATATTATTTCATTTATACCAAGTACTACACCAAGCCAAACTAATCTATGGTGATAAAATAGTAGAAAAGGATAATTTTTATCATTGGAGGTAGGTGACTAAAGGATATTAGGGATGGGGGTGCCTCTACATGCTAGTAATATCATTTATTGAATTAGATGCTAGTTATAAGGGTCTTCCCAGGTGGCTCAAAAGAACCCATTTGCCAATGAAGGAGACATAAGAGACATGGGTTAGATCCCTGGGTTAGGGAGATCACCTGGAGGAGGGCATGGAAATCTACTCCAGAATTCTTGTCTGAAGAATGGAAAATACAGAGGATCCTGGAGGGTTACAGTCATAGGGTCACAAAGAGTCGAACACGGCTGAAGCAAGTTGGCACACACACATGCATGCTAGTTACAATAATGTAATCACTTTGGGGAATTTTATCCACCTATATTACTTGTTCATTTTTTTAGTTATATATGTGATTCATCTGAGGGAAGAGTTTAAAACAAACACACATACTAACCATGAACGTCATATGTAGAAGAAATACCTGACAATAATTCTCTTGTCAACAACTCTCACGCTTGACATTCCAACCAGCACACTCCACACTTCGGCGAACAATTTGCCATCTCCACGTATCCTCATGCTTCATATTTGATGTGATGGCTCATGTACTCCCCCAACCAGGGTCATCTGCCTTCACCCTGACTAGAAGAAACCCCACTCAGTCCACAAAGCCCATTGTGAGGGACAAATTGATCTCTCTAAACCACAGAGCTCTGTACCTGAACAACTCCGAGCAGCTCAAAAAGAACTTTTTGTTTCTAATGTTGCTGCCTATCGCAGTTTATGTGCTTGTTTCTAACCTTCCTTTTAAACGTTAAGATTTCTTGAATCAGAGGCTGTGCTTTCTCCATCTTCGTGTTACCTCCCTGAAGTACTCGGCATAGTGCTTGGTCTATGATAAGTGCTATATCTTGTAAATGTTTATAGAATTAAATTGTTACTCATAGCCATTTTAACTACAATATCTTCATATTCCACACCACCTTCTAGGTCATCTTTGCAGTTTCTTGAAAGGTAATGATCTTTTCATCTACGGTCAAGGAGAAGATTACTTTGGGTACTTCATCACAATGTAACTGATAAGAGCAAACTTTGATTGTTTAGTATTTCAATCTGTAAGGATCTATCTAAAAGAAGAAAAAAGCCTTCCTTTCTTATGGGAGCAGATGTTCCAGGGAGGCTAAAATGACATTTTATACTTTTCTCTCATTTTTACCCCCTTGATTGCTATTTTTCTTCTTTAGAGCTGGAAATAAAAGAATTAGGAGCTAGAAAGTGAAATCAAGGTGTATTCTCTGTGTTATTCCACGTAAATGGGGAAGTTATAACACACTTTGAAGTCAGAAGGAGCTCTTTCTGCATTGACTATCAAAGTAACACACTCTATTCATTTCTGCTGGACTTCTCAGGTGACTCCGATGGTAAAGAATCCGCTGCAAATGCAGGAGACCTGGGTTTGATCCCTAACTCAGGAAGATCCCCTAGAGAAGCAAATGGCAACCCACTCCAGTATTCTTGCTTGGAGAATTCCATGAACAGAAGAGCCTGCTACAGTTATGGGGTTGCAGAGAGCCAGACATGACAGAGTGACTAATTCCTTGGTCTTCCCAAGTGGCACTAGTGGTAAAGAACCTGCGTAAGAGATGCGGATTCGATCCCTAAGTCAGGAAGGTCCTCTGGAGGAGGGCATGGCAACCCACTGCAGTATTCCTGCCTAGAGAATCCCATGGACAGAGGAGCCTGGTGGGCTACAGTCCATAGGGTCAGAGCTGTCTCTTAGTTGAGGGGATTATCAACATGTTTATTTTTATTTCAGGGGGGTTATTCTCTGCATCTGCCTTTTGCACCTGCAGTCACTTCAGTCATGTAGACAGTTTTTTACATAACCTTCCCACCTGCCTCTTTTTTGGCACATGATGCTGCCCAAGAGAACAGTGAACCAGCCGTGAACAGGTCCTGAAGCAAATCTTCCAGATGGCAGCACTTTAAGCTCTGATGGCTTTCCTCCTAGCTATGAGGGTCTTTTCCCCCCAACATTGAAATACCATTATTCTTTTGATACAGAATTTGCTTACTGCTTGTGACCCTCTGTTGCCTAGGGCTTTGAGAAATTTGTCTCCTTTAAATAATCCAAGAAAAAGAAAAGATTATCCAAAAGAAAGCATAGTTGCCAATAAAGTCTCTCTCCTAGCTTGAAGCTACACTAATTAGACATGCTTCTCTGTGGTTACAGATCTTCATCTGCCATGTTGGCTACAGAAAAAATGCCATTTCTCCATTTCACTCTCACAGATATGCATCACGGAGAGCTCCATGAAAAATCGCATTTATTGATATTTAAGATTGAGCCTTAGTAACTGTGAAAAACAATGTACTGATCATCCTGCAAAAGAGCTTTCTAATGTAACATAAGAAACCTAACAAGAGGAAAAAAGAGGGTCAGGGAAACAGGATTTCATTATAGCAACAGATAAATATTTTTCATTAAACATTAAAAACAACATCTGTTACTCCCTTTAATAGTGTGAAGATTTCACTTTATTAAGTTTGGGGTGGTTAATGACTTTAAAAGTAATTTGCAATTTAAACATGTCTCTGTCTAGTGGCTAATTCATGGCTAAGTCTTCAGTGTTAACTCTCATTTTTATTAGTTTTATTAATGGTCTCTCTCAAGCAAAAGTCACAGAGTGGTATATCATTCTTTTGACTAGTGATAATAAGAAATAAATCTGTATCCCTGAGATTTTGATTGCTTTCTTCCGTGTTTCCCTTTCTTACAATTTCCTTCTTTCTTCCAAGAAAAGGATGTTTTTTGGAACAAAAGAACAATTAATTAGGAAAAGAAGGAATCTTTCCATCTCTCCTGCATTATTATTCTCCAAACTGCCAACTGATGATAGTCATTACATTTCTTGCCATGATGACTTTACTGAGAGGTCAAACAATGTTTCTAAGTTGTTTAACAAATTTACATCAAGGAAGAAAATTTCAGCCCCAGAGTGAGTAGAGTTTAGAATTAATTTGGTTGCAGTGGACCTAATACATGGATGAGATTACAAGAATTCAGAGACCACTGGAGCCATAATGTTTGTCTATATTGCCTTAGCTATCATATGAGGCCTTAGCTTCAGGTTTTGCTGCCCACTGGAGCTAACATGATTAGCTCACGTTCTTGGCAATGTCCAGCCCCCAAAAGGCTGGAAATCTTCTTTCATATCTTCAATCTATATATACATGAAGTCAGTACAAGAGAGACACCAACCCAATTCAACTCTATGGTCATGATGGCCCTCGGGACCATATGATACCACTGATAACCTCCCCCTGGTAGTCCATCTCTTTCTAGCTTCATCTAGTCCTAATGTCTTCCCTACACGTGCTGATCTATGCCATAAAGTCACAGTAGGTTTGAAGTCTGCTTAAAGTATATTGGTAATTTGTAATTATTATTCACATATGTTAAAATTACAACATCTCAGTGTGCAGAAAAGGGAACCATTCTATGCTGTTGGTGGTACAGCCAGTATGGAAAATAGTATAGAGATTACTTAAAAACCTAAAAATAGAATTACCATATGATCCAACAATCCCACTCCTAGCTCTGGATCCAGAAAAGATGAAAATCCTACTTCAAAAAGATCACTTATGGTTGAGGCGGGATGGGGAAAAGGATGTGGGGAAGGGATAGTTAGGGAGTTTTGAGATGGACATGTACACACTGCTATATTAATGTTTAAAATGGATAACCAACAAAGACCTACAGTATAGAACATGGAACTCTGCTAAATGTTATAATATGTGGCAGCCTGGATGGGAGGGAAGTTTGGGGGAGAATGGATACATGTATATGAATGGCTGAGTCTCTTCACTGTTTACCTGAAACTATCAGAACATTTTTCATAGCTATACTCCAATACAAAATAAAAAGTTTTTTAAAATGATACCTGCACCCCAATGTTCATAGTAGTACTATATACAGCAATCAAGGGTGGGATGATTTGGGAAAATGGCATTGAAACATGTATAATATCATATATGAAACGAGTCGCCAGTCCAGGTTCGATGCACGATACTGGATGCTTGGGGCTGGTGCACTGGGATGACCCAGAGGGAGGGTACAGGGACGGAGGTGGGAGGAGGGTTCAGGATGGAGAACACGTGTATACCTGTGGCAGATTCATGTTGATATATGGCAAAACCAATACAATATTGTAAAGTTAAAAAAAATAACATAAAATGAAGAGAGAAAAAGAAAAAAAAAAGACATGGGAACGACTCAAGGGTCCATCCAGAAGTGAGTGGTTTAAGACGACATACTATACACATACAAGTACACAATGGAATATTCCTCAGCCATAAGAAAGAACGAAATATTTCCATTTGCAGCAATATGGATGGACCTAGAGAATACCATACTGTCAGTCAAAACAAATACTGCATGATATCATTTACATGTGGAAGCTAAAAAATAATACAAATAAATCTAAATATGAAGCAGAAACAGAGTTACAGACATAGAAAACAAACAAGTTTACTTAAAGGTGAAAGGGAAGACAAGAGGGTAAATTAGAAACATGGGATTAACGGATACAAATTACATACATAAAAATAGATAAGGAAAGAGGATTTACTGTATAACACAGGGAACTGTATTCAATATCTTATAATAACCTATAATGGAAAACCATCTGAAAAATATATAACTGAATCACTTTGCTATATTTGTGTTGTATTCAGTTCAGTTCAGTTCAGTCGCTCAGTTGTGTCCAACTCTTTGCGATCCCATGAACCGCAGCACACCAGGCCTCCCTGTCCATCACCAACTCCCGGAGTTCACTCAAACTCATGTCCATCGAGTCGGTGATGCCATCCAGCCATCTCATCCTCTGTCGTCCCCTTTTCGTCCTTCCCCCAATCCCTCCCAGCATCAGAGTCTTTTCCAATGAGTCAACTCTTCGCATGAGGTGGCCAAAGTACTGGAGTTTCAGCTTTAGCATCATTCCGTCACTAGTTCAGTAATGTCTGACTCTTTGAGACCCCATAGACTGTAGCTTTCCAGGCTCCTTAGTCCATGGAATTCTCCATGCAAAAATAGTGAAGTAGGTAGCCATTCCCTTCTCCAGGAGATCTTCCTGATCCAGGAATTGAACCCATGTCTGCGGCATTGCAAGCAGATTCTTTACTGTCTGAACCACCAGGGAAGCCCCACATTGCTATATATCTGCAACTAACACAGTATTATAAGTCAATTATACTCAATCCTTTCTTTGTCTCTTGATCCATTAGTCCAAACACTAAATTTTCTTTTGAATTTAAGGGGAACTTGATGCCACACTTACAAAAGAGTAGAAGGAAGGACAGGAGGAGGAAAAGGAAGAATAGGAGGAAGAGAAGGAAAAAGAGTGCATTTTGTTTTAAATGTGACTTTGCATAATTGCATCTTTTGGCATCGTTGTTTAAAAAAAAATAGCTGAAAAATAGCTGAATAAGTGGATATGTTCAGAACTTAACAGTGTATTTTTAGTTCCCCTCAATACAGCTATCAGAGATCAGATCAGATCAGATCAGTCACTCAGTCGTGTCCGACTGTTTGCGACCCCATGAATCGCAGCACGCCAGGCCTCCCAGTACATCAGCAACTCCCGGAACTTCATTCAGACTCACGTCCATCGAGTCAGTGATGCCATCCAGCCATCTCATCCTCTGTCTTCCCCTTCTCCTCTTGCCCCCAGTCCCTCCCAGCATCAGTCTTTTCCAATGAGTCAACTCTGCATGAGGTGGCCAAAGTACTAGAGTTTCAGCTTCAGCATCATTCCTTCCAAAGAAATCCCAGGGCTGATCTCCTTCAGAATGGACTGGTTGGATTTCCTTGCAGTCCAAGGGACTCTCAAGAGTCTTCTCCAACACCACAGTTCAAAAGCATCAATTCTTCGGTGCTCAGCCTTCTTCACAGTCCAACTCTCACATCCATACATGACCACTGGAAAAACCATAGCCTTTTTCTATGGAAAAACCATAGACGGACCTTTGTTGGCAAAGTAATGTCTCTGCTTTTCAATACGCTATCTAGATTGGTCATAACTTTCCTTCCAAGGAGTAAGCGCCTTTTAATTTCATGGCTACAGTCACCATCTGTAGTGATTTTGGAGCCCAGAAAAATAAAGTCTGACACTGTTTCCACTGTTTCCCCATCTATTTCCCATGAAGTGATGGGACCAGATGCCATGATCTTCGAATACAGCTATAGGATGTTCAAATGAGGGGATTACTAAATTTTTCTATTGATGAAGTTTTGTGGATAGCAGAAACACTCTAAAACAACTGTCGCACTTCTTTGCCACCTCAAGTTCTGTTTTTTATAGAACAATAAACATTATAATAAATATATATAGATGCTAGTATCATAAATATTTTAAAAATTGAGTAAATTTTACATTGCAGAAAAAAATTGCATTCATTCCATTAAGTAATCAAGCATACCTTTGTACACTCCTAGTCTAGACAAAGCAGAGACATTACTTTGCCAACAAAGGTCCATTTAGTCAAAGCTATGGTTTTTTCCAGTAGTTACATATGGATGTAAGAGTTAGACTATGAAGAAAGCTGAGCACTGAAGACTTGATGCTTCTGAACTGTGGTGTTGGAGAAGACTCTTGAGAGTCCCTTGGACTGAAAGGAGATCCAACCAGTCCATCCTAAAGGAAATCAGTCCCAAATATTCATTGGAAGGATTGATGCTGAAGCTGAAACTCCAATACTTTGGCCACCTGATGCAAAGAACTGACTCATTTGGAAAGACCCTGATTTGGGGAAAGATTGAAGGTGGAGGAGAAGGGGATGACAGAGGATGCAATGGTTGGATGGACTCAATGGACATGAGTTTGAGTGAACTCCGGAAGTTGGTGATGGATAGAGGCCTGGCATGTGGCAGCTCATGGGTTCACAAAGAGTCGGACACAACTGAGTGACTGAAATGAACTAAGTAGGGGTCTAGGTTCTGAAGAGTAATGTCTACTGCTATACTTTTGCAAGTTAGGGTTTGTCTCCATATTATTCAAAAATATATTTCCATATATGAAATAGATGCATTTATTTAAACAATATACATGAGGTTACTTATAAAACAGCATTATTAAAGTATAACTGGGGGAGGAGCCAAGATGGCGGAGGAGTAGGACGGGGAGAACACTTTCTCCCCCACAAATTCATCAAAAGAGCATTTAAACGTCGAGTAAATTCCACAAAACAACTTCTGAATGCTGGCAGAGGACATCAGGCACCCAGAAAAGCAATCCAACTCTTCGAAAGGAGGTAGGAAAAAATATAAAAGACAAAAAAAGAGACAAAAGAGGGAGGGACGGAGTTCCGTCCCGGGAAGGGAGTCTTAAAAAGAGAGAAGTTTCCAAACACCAGGAAACCTTCTCACTGACGAATCTGTGCCGAGCTTTGGAAGCACAGAGGGCAACATAACAGGAAGAAAAAATAAACAAACAATTAAAACTCGAAGATTGCGAGTCCTACGGTAACTCCCCCAGCGGAGAAGCAGCGCAGACGCCTGCACGCGCCATTAGTAAGCGGGGGCTGGGCAGGGAGGCGCAGCACGGGCTGCATCGCTTAGAGTAAGAATCTGGCCTGAATACCCTGAGCATTATCTGAGTGAAATAATTTGGGCTAGCAAACCAGACTGTGAGATATCTACCACGCGAAAAGCCAGCCCTAACCTAAGACCGCCAGGCCAGCGCACGGAACAAAGAATTGAACAGAGATAGCCGGCTGCAGACCTTCCCCCTCCGGTGACAGGCAGCCAGAGCCGGAAGGGGGCAATCGCAGCCCCAGAGAGACATTATCTATAAAACTGTAAGCAGGCTTCTTTGCTAACTAAAACTTTTTGGGGGTCTGGACGGTTAACATCTGCCTGAGAAGGTGCGCCGGTTTTACACCCAGATAACCGAGTGGCGGGGAGGCGATAAGTCGCAGCATTGGCGCTCGCCAAACACCTCATCACCTGAGCTGCTCGGACCTGGGAAGAGCACAAAACGCAGCCCCAACTGAGTCTGCGCCTCTGAGGACTACCCGAGTGCCTGAACCTGAGCGGCTTGGACCTGGGAGGTACATGCAACCCAGGGCCAGCCTCGGATTGTTCCCGGCGGAACAACCTAGAGCCCGAGCAGTGTGGGCAGGGAAGCTACACGCGCCGTGAGCGGGGGCAGACCCAGAGTGGCTGAGGCACTGCGAGCGCACGCCAGTGTTATTTGTTTGCAGCATCCCTCCCTCCCTCCCCACAGTGCGACTGAACAAAGAGAAGAAATACAGCTCCACCCATCAGAACACCGACACAAGCTTCCCTAACCAGGAAACCTTGACAAGCCACCTGTACAAACCCACATACAGCGAGGAAAAGCCACAATAAAGAGAACTCCACAAACTGCCAGAATACAGAAAGGACACTCCAAACTCAGCAATTTAAACAAGATGAAGAGACAGAGGAATAGCCAGCAGATAAAGGAACAGGATAAATGCCCACCAAACCAAACAAAAGAGGAAGAGATAGGGAATCTACCTGATAAAGAATTCTGAATAATGATAGTGAAATTGATCCAAAATCTTGAAATTAAAATGGAATCACAGATAAATAGCTTGGAGACAAGGATTGAGAAGATGCAAGAAAGGTTTAACAAGGACCTAGAAGAAATAAAAAAGAGTCAATATATAATGAATAATGCAATAAATGAAATTAAAAACACTCTGGAGGCAACAAATAGTAGAATAACAGAGGCAGAAGATAGGATTAGTGAATTAGAAGATAGAATGGTAGAAATAAATGAATCAGAGAGAATAAAAGAAAAACGAATTAAAAGAAATGAGGACAATCTCAGAGACCTCCAGGACAATATTAAACGCTACAACATTCGAATCATAGGGGTTCCAGAAGAAGAAGACAAAAAGAAAGACCATGAGAAAATACTTGAGGAGATAATAGTTGAAAACTTCCCTAAACTGGGGAAGGAAATAATCACCCAAGTCCAAGAAACCCAGAGAATCCCAAACAGGATAAACCCAAGGCGAAACACCCCAAGACACATATTAATCAAATTAACAAAGATCAAACACAAAGAACAAATATTAAAAGCAGCAAGGGAAAAACAACAAATCACACACAAGGGAATTCCCATAAGGATAACAGCTGATCTTTCAATAGAAACTCTTCAAGCCAGGAGGGAATGGCAAGACATACTTAAATTGATGAAAGAAAATAACCTACAGCCCAGATTATTGTACCCAGCAAGGATTTCATTCAAGTATGAAGGAGAAATCAAAAGCTTCTCAGACAAGCAAAAGCTGAGAGAATTCTACACCACCAAACCAGCTCTCCAACAAATACTAAAGGATATTCTCTAGACAGGAAACACAAAAATGGTGTATAAATTCGAACTCCAAACAATAAAGTAAATGGCAACGGGATCATGCTTATCAGTAATTACCTTAAACGTAAATGGGTTGAATGCCCCAACCAAAAGACAAAGACTGGCTGAATGGATACAAAAACAAGACCCCTACATATGTTGTCTACAGGAGACCCACCTCAAAACAGGGGACACATACAGACTGAAAGTGAAGGGCTGGAAAAAGATTTTCCATGCAAATAGGGACCAAAACAAAGCAGGAGTAGCAATACTCATATCAGATAAAATAGACTTTAAAACAAAGGCTGTGAAAAGAGACAAAGAAGGTCACTACATAATGATCAAAGGATCAATCCAAGAAGAAGATATAACAATTATAAATATATATGCACCCAACACGGGAGCACTGCAGTATGTAAGACAAATGCTAACAAGTATGAAAGGAGAAATTAACAATAACACAATAATAGTGGGAGACTTTAATACCCCACTCACACCTATGGATAGATCAACTAAACAGAAAATTAACAAGGAAACACAAACTTTAAACGATACAATAGACCAGTTAGACCTAATTGATATCTATAGGACATTTCATCCCAAAACAATGAATTTCACCTTTTTCTCAAGCGCACATGGAACCTTCTCCAGGATAGACCACATCCTGGGCCATAAAGCTAGCCTTGGTAAATTCAAAAAAATAGAAATCATTCCAAGCATCTTTTCTGACCACAATGCAGTAAGATTAGATCTCAATTACAGGAGAAAAACTATTAAAAATTCCAACATATGGAGGATGAACAACACCCTGCTGAATAACCAACAAATCACAGAAGAAATCAAAAAAGAAATCAAAATTTGCATAGAAATGAATGAAAATGAAAACACAACAACCCAAAACCTGTGGGACACAGTAAAAGCAGTCCTAAGGGGAAAGTTCATAGCAATACAGGCACACCTCAAGAAACAAGAAAAAAAGTCAAATAAATAACCTAACTCTACACCTAAAGCAACTAGAAAAGGAAGAAATGAAGAACCCCAGGGTTAGTAGAAGGAAAGAAATCTTTAAAATTAGAGCAGAAATAAATGCAAAAGAAATAAAGTATAACTGAAGATAATGAGCTGCATATATTCAGAGTTCACAATCTGCTATATTTTAACGTATGTTCACACCTGTTAAACTATCATCAAAATCAAAACAATAAACTCATCACTCCCAAGTGTTCTTACGCACATTTGTGAGTACTTTCTCCTGCTAGTGTCTGTCCTACTCCCATTCCCATAAAACCATTGACCTGTTTTCTGTCATTATGGATTAGAACTGCACTTTTTTTGAGTTTTGTACAAATTAAATCATGCAATATGCACTTCTTTGGGTCTGACTTTCACACAGCATGATTGCTTCAAGACTGACCCAGGCTGTAGCACATATCAATAGTTCTTTACTATTTTATTCCGTGAATCATTCCATTCTGTGGATATGATGGAGTTTGTTGCTCATCTCTTCACTAATCTGTGTTGTCTATAGCTTATGACTATTACAAATAAAACTTCCAGAACATACCAAATCTTGCTATAAAATACACTTTCAATTATCTTGGGCTGATACTTAGGAATGGGATGGTTGGATCAAATAGTAGTACAAATTTAACTGTTTAAGGAATGAAAATATTTTTCAAAATGCTAGGATCATTTAACATTCTCACCAATAGTGTATGAAGGTTTCAGTTCCTCTATACCCTTGAAATTAAATTATAACTAATTTAACTATAAAGAGTCTAAATTCTCTTCTGGAGGCTCTGGGGACAAAATCCTCTTCCCAAATTATTCTTTTTGTCAGTAGAATTGGTAGTTTTAGGATGGAGTTCTCATTTACTTGCTGGCTGTCAGCTGCTGCTGCTGCTGCTAAGTCGCTTCAGTCATGTCCGACTCTGTGCGACCCCATAGATGGCCTCCCACCAGGCTCCCCCATCCCTGGGATTCTCCAGGCAAGAACACTGGAGTGGGTTGCCATTTCAGCCAGGGAATGCTTTTAGCTCCTAGACGCTACCTGTATTCTATGTCACATGGCCTCTTCCATCTTCAAGCCAGCAGTGGTGTACTGAACCTTTCCTGTGCTTCACATCTTTTTTCTTCTTTCTGGAGAAAGTTTCTTTCAAGGTCTTCAGATGATTAGTCAGACCCACCTGAATAATCACCCCATTTTAAGGTTAATTGTGCCATATACTCAAGAGAATGAAATCTACAGCATCATTTCCCTGGGTAAATACATCAGGGCTTGGGAAATCTTGGACTATGTTAAAAGTCTCCCTATCACTTTATCCAAATACATTTTCTGTTCTCCTTCATTCATTTGGGGAATTTCAACACATATATATTAGGTCTCTGAAACTGTCCTATAGCTCACTCATGTCCTGCTCATTTTTTAGTCTATTTTCTGTTAATTTTCAGTTATTTTTACTGCCATGTAACCAAGTTAACTCGGAAAAGGCAATGGCAACCCACTCCAGTACTCTTGCCTGGAAAATCCCATGGACGGAGGAGCCTGGTAGGCTGCAGTCCATGGGGTCGCAAAGAGTCGGACACGACTGAGCAACTTCACTTTCCCTTTTCACTTTCATGCATTGGAGAAGGAAATGGCAACCCACTTCAGTGTTCTTGCCTGGAGAATCCCAGGGACAGAGGAGCCTAGTGGGCTGCCATCTGTGGGGTCGCACAGAGTTGGACACAATTGAAGCGACTTAGCAGAAGCAGCAGCAACCAAGTTAACTATTCTATTCTACCATGGGTAACCTTCTGTTAATTCTACCCAGTGTATTCCACACACATTGTAATTTCATTTCTAGAAGTTTTAAATATCTTTTAATTTCTATCTACTTTTATAAATATATGGAATACAGTTATAAATACTGCCTTAATGTGTTGTCTACTAATTCTAACATATGTGATAGTTCATAGTCAGTTTTGACTAATTATTTTCATGATTGAATCTTGTGTTCTCTTGCTGCTTTGTAAGCCTGGTAATTTCTAATTAGTTATCAAACAAATTTTTCTTCATTGAGCCTGGATATTTTTATGTCTCTATGAATATTCTTAAGCTTTTTTTTTATTCTGGGACACAGTTAAGTTACCTATAAAATATGTGATCCTTTGGGACTTGCTTTTAGGATCTGTCAGAAATTCAGAGCAATGCTCAGTCTGGGATCAGAGGGATGGTAGAAATCACGTGTTTACTTTTGGATATGTTAAGTTTGAGGTGTTTATTAGTCAAGTGGAGAAATGAATTATGTACGTCTGGAGTTCAGGGAAGAGATCAGTGAGAGGATATACATTATTTATCTTGATAATGCAACCAAGCGATTTAACACACATACACAACATGGGTTATTCAACTGAAGAAGACCAATCAATAGACCTAACAGAAGGAGAATATTCTTTGCCTTTTTCCTCTCTTTATGTTGTCCAGGACTCTCAAACTGTGACATCCAAATGAGCTTACACGACCTAGGAATTTGTTAACAATACAGGTTTGTGGCCCTACTTCAGGCCTACTGAATTGGCAGCCCCAGGGGTAAGACCAGCTATCTCTTTTAACAAGCACTGTAGGTGAATTTTATAAGTTCAAGAGCAGGTGGTCTAGTCTGTAAGTCCTAGAGAGTACTTCAGTACTCTACTGTTGTCTTAGCTGCTAGGTCTCAGAGAATGAATGGAAGTTTCGAGATGGAGAACAGAGTGGGGGAAAAAAAAAAAAAAAAGCATTTCAGAGAAGAGAAACATGTGAAAAGGAATTGGATCGAAATAACATGCAAATAAGTTCTTTACCATATAATGTGTTTGGGCTATTTATATTATCTTTACTTCTCAGCAGAGACACCCTGAGCATTACCAAATGCCACTTTCTAACCAGGAAATTCAAGTGAAAATTGTTTTCCTTCTATAATTTTTACCTTAGGTAGACAGAAAAAGCCAAATACCATGCAATGAAACCTCACATTTCAGAAATGTTGTATAATATTGAAATGTGTAAATTCAAGTAGCAGTTATTTGTAATTAATCATAACTAATTTGAGACTAGGGACCTATCAGAAATGCAGTGTTGTAGATAGTTTTATTGCTTTAGCATTTCCTACAAGAGTGTAGGGCAATCCCTGATATATAATAAGCATTCAGTACATTGTTCTCATCGTTTAGTCACTAATTCATGTCTGACTCTTTTGCAGTCTCATGGATTACAGGCTGCCAGGCTCCTCTGTCCATAAGATTTCCTAGGCAAGAATACTGGAGTGGGTTGTCATTTCCTTTTCCAGAGGATATTCTCAACCTGGGGATTGAACCTGTATCTCCTGCATTGGCAGGCTGAGTCTTTACCATCAGGCCACCGGGAAACCTCAATGCAATACATATTAGCAAATATAACTTATTTCAGAAGCACTTCCCGCTCTCTGTCTTGGTGTATTCTGAAGTGTATCACAGAGGTACCATGTGATTCATAGCTAATGCTCTAAGTAATCTCTTTTTTAGGTACATGTATTTGCATACCATAAAAAGTAGCGCAGGATTAACTGCATTGTTTACAGCGCTAATAAAGTGTTATTTTGGAGTAAATATGGCCTGTCTGTAGAGGTATTATTAAACACTGTTTTCTTCCTCCAAAAAGATGAAAGATAAATATTATGTGTCCATATTCCCCTTAGATGGTCTGGATTAGACACACATAAGAAGAGCATAATGTTGAGACAAGGTCTGGATGGCCAGAAATGTTAAATCGGCTGTCAGGTAAAGGGATGCAAGTTCAGGATTGGAAATGGAATATGAAGCCAGAGGTCTGAAGACAAATGAAGGAAATAGAGGAAAGCAGGGCCAAGCTGGGATAGTCGGATTAGTAGAACTGCCTGGATCTCTCTCCTGTCTGCCCACACTCCTTCTCAATGACTGTTTTTCACTAAATGCTTTGCTTAGGATCTGGTGCACATGTTCTTCCACTTCTGTTTAATTCAAGTTTGAAATAATTTTTTTTAATTTAATTTATTTGTGTGTGTGTGTGTGGTGGATCCATTTATTTAGATCTTCAGCTGGTAAAGAATCTGCCTGCAATGAGGGAGACCTGGGTTCAATCCCAGGGTTGGGAAGATCCCCTGGAGAAGGGAAAGGTTACCCACTCCAGTATTCTGGCCTGGAGAATTTCATGGACTGTGTTGTCCATGGGGTCACAAAGAGTCGGACACGGCTGAGCAACTTTCATGAGTATAATTGTCTTACAATGTTGTGTTGGTTTCTGCTGTACTACTCGTGAATCAGCTGTGTGTGCGTGTACGCCCAGTCACTGCAGTTGTGTCTGACTCTGCAGTTCTATGGACTGTAGCCTGTCAGGCTCCTCTGTCCATGGAATTCTCCAGTCAGGAATACTGAAGTGGGTTGCCATGCCCTCCTCTAGGGGATCTTGTGGACACTGGGATTGAACCAACATCTTGGATTATTTACCCACTGGGCTACCTGGGAAGCCCAAATCGGGAAGACATATATATATATATCCCCTCCCTCTTGACCCTGACTCCCACTCCCCCATCTCACTCCTTTAGGTCATCACTGAACACGGAGCTGAGCTCCCTTTGTTATACAGCAGCTTCTCACTAGCTATTTATTTCACACATGGTAGTATATATGTCAATGCTATACTCTCAATTTATCACACCCTCTGAAATAATTCTTTGAGAAGAATTTCATACTGCATTGCCAATTAGAAATCCTGAAATGGACTAAACTTTCCTTCCTTACTTTCCTATTTCTTCTATCAGAAGCATACTTATTCTACTTACAACTGGGATCAAAATTTCAGAATTACAGTCATCAATTCTCTTTCTATTAACCAAACCTCACTTTCCCAATCCATTAAAAAATGGTGAGATATGTTATACTTAAAAGTTGAATACAATGTACTGAAGGCTGTATGACACTTAGGCATGAGCAGTTATGGTATCCGGGCAGTGCAGTTGAGCTCTCCCACGGTCAAGTTAAGGGAGCAGTGACCACCCATCATTAAAGTTGTTTATGCCCAAATAGCCTTTTCCATAAAATGCTGTACAGAAATCTGACATTTCAATTTGTTTATTTTCCAAATATTTTAGTAGATTCAATGCTCTATTGTAGAGAAACATTGGAAAGTGAAAGTCTCTCAGTTGTGTCTGACTCTTTGCAACCCCATGGACTGTCCATGGAATTCTCTAGGCCAGAATACTGGAGTGTGTAGCCTTTCCCTTCTCCAGGGAATCTTCCCAACCCAGGAATTAACTCAGGTCTTCTGCATTGCAGGTAGATTCTTTACCAGTTGAGCCACAAGGTTGCAAATATTCTTATGGATTGTCTCTGTAAAGAAGGGTGAATGTTATATGTCTGGGCAAGAAGGAAAGTCAACCTCTTCAATATTGGCACCATAATGCTGAGTGCAACTTCTTGTTCAGCTGATTTTGGAAGCACATGTATCCCTTTATAATATAACATATATAATACATATATTATATATATAATTATATATATTATATATTATTATATATATTATATATATATATATATCCCTTTATAATATATAACACTATTTAGGTACTAATTTCAGAACAAACTATGAATTAGCTATGATGCAGCATTTTCTAAAGGCTGCCTGGAGCATCTAATACCTAGGCAAAGTAGCCTCATGGATATGTTAATCTTTTATTTCTCTAGTTCAATAAACTCTATTTTGACATTGAGGGAATCTGAAATAATATGCCATTGTAATAATATTTTAACTGTCCTCAGAAATGCCTCTGTTCATGAGAACAATTGGCAGGTGGATTATTTACCACTGAGCCAGCTGTTGGGTCAGGAAGATTCCCCTGAAGAAGGAAATGGCAATCCACTCCAGTATTCTGGCCTGGGAAATCCCATGGAGAGAGGAGCCTGGTGGGCTACAATCCATGGGGTTGCAAAAAGTCAGACACGACCTAGCAACTAAAGAACAACAAAATGAGAACTATTGACCCAAGATGTAGCATATACTCTACTGAGTGATTGGAACATCAGATGAAAAAGAGACACGCATGACTAACATTAAACTTGTACTGAAACTCTTAGGGTTAACAGTAAAAATGTCCATACGTGGAATATTAACATACTAATGTCTTTACCACTACTGGGGGAACACAGTACCCCTTATTACTATTGTTATCTTACATATTTATCTCTTCAATAAATATTATTGATCACCTTCCACGTGCATCAGAAATATAGTAAAAACTGGGGCTTAGTAAAGTAAGTACTTAGTAAAGTACTTTTACTTAGTAAAGTAAAGCCTATAGTAAAGTAGGCTTAGCCCCTACTTTAAGGAAAAATGCACTTAAGTCACAGAAATATGGCAATTAAGGATGTAGCCATACTAAAACCTCATGACCATTAACACAAATGTAAAATAATTGGATTTAGGCAATGAAGCCCAAGGGAAAGCAAGCAAAATTTATTACACCTGAAAACTCAATCTAACTGCTTCCGTAGTCTATAAGAAGTTACTCTTATTTAGGTCGCAACTTACCTCAGCTTCCTGCTATTAATATTTCTCAGGAAAAAAAAAGGATTCATAACAATCCTTAATGTTTTCAGTAGTGGGAAGTTTACTCCTAATTTGTTTTTTACTAAACCTATTTGGCTAAACTGTCATGAAATGCAGAACACATGTCACATAAGTTCTCTCATTAGGTCATTATCTTTTGTAATGATTTATTGTCCAATTTCATATTAAGTTTTGCATGCTATCTGATCAAAGATAATTTTTTATGGCCAACTTAATTAAAAATAAGCAAACAAATGGAAAATATATCTCACACATTAGGTAGAAAGCCTCAATTTCATATTAAATATAGCTATTTCTTACGGACACATACAGAGTTTTCAAAGTTGTCATAAACTCTTTAAGAGCAGTCACTATCCCTTATATATACCTTTTTTGTGTTCCATTCGTGAAAAACTGTTAGGACCATTATCAATTTTCCACTTTTTATTTGATAACAAGATAATAATTATTTCTAGCTTAATTGACATAAAATAGACATAAATAATTCTGCAAATTTAAAGTGTATGAGTTTATTTGATACATATGTACTTTCAAATGATTCAGTTTAGTTCAGTTCAGTCACTCAGTTGTGTCCCACTCTTTGTGACCCCATGAATGGCAGCATGCCAGGCCTTCCTATCCAACACCAACTGCTGGAGTTCACTCAGACTCGTCCATCGAGTCAGTGACACCATCCAGCCATCTCATCCTCTGTCGTCCCCTTCTCCTCCTGCCCCCAATCCCTCCCAGCATCAGAGTCTTTTCCAATGAGTCAACTCTTTGCATGAGGTGGCCAAAGTACTAGAGTTTCAGCTTCAGCATCATTCCTTCCTAAGAAATCCCAGGGCTGATCTCCTTCAGAATGGACTGGTTGGATCTCCTTGCAGTCCAAGGGACTCTCAAGAGTCTTCTCCAACACCACAGTTCAAAAGCATCAATTCTTTGGTGCTCAGCCTTCTTCACAGTCCAACTCTCACATCCATACATGACCACAGGAAAAAACATAGCCTTGACTAGACGGACCTTTGTTGGCAAAGTAATGTCTCTGCTTTTGCATATGCTATCTAGATTGGTCATGACTTTCCTTCCAAGGAGTAAGCGTCTTTTAATTTCATGGCTGCAGTCACCATCTGCAGTGATTTTGGAGCCCCCAAAAATAAAGTCTGACACTGTTTCCACTGTTTCCCCATCTATTTCCCATGAATTGATGGGACCGGATGCCATGATCTTCGTTTTCTGAATGTTGAGCTTTAAGCCAACTTTTTCACTCTCCACTTTCACTTTCATCAAGAGGCTTTTGAGTTCCTCTTCACTTTGTGCCATAAGGGTGGTGTCATCTGCATATCTGAGGTTATTGAGTTTTCTCCTGGCAATCTTGATTCCAGCTTGTGCTTCTTCCAGCCCAGCGTTTCTCATGATGTACTCTGCATAGAAGTTAAATAAGCAGAGTGACAATATACAGCCTTGACGTACTCCTTTTCCTATTTGGAACCAGTCTGTTGTTCCATGTCCAGTTCTAACTGTTGCTTTCTAACCTGCATACAGATTTCTCACTACCATAGAGTTAGCTAACACTTCCATCACATACGTAATTACCATTTTTTTTATGATAAGAATATTAAAGGTCTCTCTTAACAACTTTGAAGCATATAAAACAGTATGATTAGCTATAATCATGAGGCTGTACACTAAATCCTCACAACTTTCTCATCTCATAAACTGCAAGTTTGTACCGTTTGACTAACATCTCCCCATTTCCTCCATTCTTCATCCCCTGGTAACCACTACTTTACTCCGTTTCACTGAGTTTGGCTTTTTAAGATTCCACATATAAATGACATCCAACAGTATTTGTCTGTCTCTGACATTATTCACTTAGCATAATGCTCTCCAGATTCAGCCATGTGGTAGCAAAATGGCAGGATTTCTTTATTTCTGATGGCTGAATAATATTCCATTTTGTTTGTATACCAAATTTTCTTCATTAGCTCATCTGTTGACAGTACATAGGCAGATTTCATATACTGGCTACTGTGAATAATACTGCAATGAACCATCAGAATGTAGATAACTCTTTGAGATTCTGTTATCATTTCCTTTGAATATATGCTCAGAAGTGGAATTGCTGCTTCATATAGCTGCTCTATTTTTAATTTTTTGAGGAACTTCCACGCTGTTTTCCATAGTAGCTGTACCAGTTTATATTCCTACCAACAGTATACAAAGGCTCCCTTCTTGCCACATCCTTGCCCACCAACATTTTTTATCCCCCATCTTTTTGCTAACAGCTATTCTGCTGGCGTGAGGTGTTATCTCATTGTAGTTTTGACCTGTGTTTCCTTCATGATTAGTGATTTGAGCACATTTTCATGTACTTGTTGGCCATTTGTGTGTCTTCTCTGGAAAAGTGTCTTCTCAGATCCTCTGTCCATTTTTAAATTCATTTTTATTTTTTGCTGTTCAGTTGTATGAATCATTTATGTATTTTAGATATAACCTCACCAGGTATGTGGTTTGCAAACATTTTCTCCCATTCTATATGTTTCTTTTTCATTTTGTAGATTTTTCTTTTATAGTTTCAGTCTGTTGTTTCTTTGTGGAAGTTTTTTAGCTTAGTATAGTCCAATTTATCAGGCTTCCCTGCTATTTCAGTTGGTAAAGAATCTGCCTGCAATGCAGTTCAATTCCTGGGTCAGGAAGATCCACTGGCAAAGGGATAGGCTACCCACTCCACTATTCCTGGGCTTCCCTGGTGGCTCAGCTGGTAAAGAATCCTCCTGCAATGAGGGAGACCTGGGTTCAATCCCTGGGTTGGGAAGATCCCCTAGAAAAGCAAAAGGCTACCCACTCCAGTATTCTGGCCTGGAGAATTCCATGGACTGTCTAGTCCATGGGGTGACAAAGATGTTGCATATGAGAATCATATTGTTTGAAGAGCAGTGTGTCCAGCCCAGGGCAGTATGTCACGTGACCCTGTTCTCATTCTTCACTTTCATAGTCTTGGCTGGGGTTAGACACATAATCAGTCACAGCAAAGAAAACAGAGCATCCAAAAAGAGTTTCTGAGAAAACTTTATCTTTCTTATAAAAATCTTACAGAATTCCTTTCTCTTACTTTTATTGATCAAGGAGTTGGGTTGAAGATATGACAAGACATTGGGTTGGACAACAAGTTTACTCAGGTTTTCTCATACCATCTCATGAAAAACTGGAACAAATATTTTGGCCAATCCAATATTTTGTGACTGTACAAAAGGTATCGTACAAAAGAATGGAATTCAACAAAATGCTGGAGGAAATTTAGCAATTCTGGGTGTGATGGTATTGCTCAGAAATGGAAACAACACTAGTAATATCTCCCTGTGGTCTTATTAGGAGAGAAAAACGTCTATGTTTTGTTGTTGCTTATTCACTCAGTCATGACTGACTCTTTTGCAACCCCCACCAGGCTCCTCAGTACATGAGATTTTTCAGGCAAGAATACTGGTGTGGGTTTCCTAGGACACTATTAATTGAGATTTTAGTTTAAGGCAGCCGAATATACTCTTAACTCATATATTGCTATAAGTTTTTATTGGTTATACTCAACAATTTTTCAAATTGTTCTTTAACAACAATGTCATGTATGACACTTAGCCTCCCACTTGAGTGATCTAATTTAGGGGTTCACTAATTTTTGCCTGAGTTAGTCAATAGACCTTTAATAAATGTTTGCTAAATGAAAATGAATTAGATTTTTGTAATATCCATTTATGTTTTCTTGCTACATCAATTCTCTTCTCCTTCCAATAATCTTGAGGTCAATGGTTTATTTTTCTGGAGCATAATTTCGATCATGACTTTCTTCTGCTCATAAATGTAAATGGCTCCCAGGTGTCTTCAGATAACCAAATTCCTTACTCTGTTATTTGAAATCATTCAAAAATCTAACCCTAATATTCCTCTCCAACCTAATTTCACATTATTGATTATAATCCAAATAAATAAAACTGCTTTCAACTCTTCTTACATATCTAACCAGTTTTGGGGACGAGATATTATTTCTCCTGCTAGAATGATCTGCTGCTCCTCATTTTGACTGTCAATCATCTGCTTTTCAGTTCCATCTCACATTTCATCGCCTCTCAAAAGGCTTTATTCAGTCCCCAATTCCATCCAGCCCCACTGAAGTAGAACCAATCTTCTATTCTCAACTATAACAGATATGTACTTGTAATTTTCTAATAGCTTACATATCCTGCTGAATACTATAAGGTTCTATGTATAGGTTTTATTTATTCTAATATCTTTCAAGTAATATTTATTTGTGCTTGCATAAACTCTGCTGAACCTAATACACACAGAAATTTATAATCTACATACAGAAAGGTATACAAATTATAAGTATAGATGTTCTGATAAATTTCTAGGACCATGTACACTTTTATATACCTACCACTTAAATAAATGTATAGAACATCACCCGCACACAGAAGAAGCCTTTTTCATACCTCTCTTCAATGGCCACCCCAAGCCAAAAGTAACTGTGCCTCTGGTTTCCATCAACACACATGAGTTTTGCCTATCTCTGAATTACCTATAAATGTTATCATTCATTATGCGTTATTTTGTGACTGGCTTCTTTTGCTTAGCATATACCTATGAGTCATAATCATATTGTTCATATATCAGAAATGTATTTCCTTTTATGAATTTAGTATTTCTTTTTGATAAATATACTTCAACTTTTATACATTTTACTAACAATAACCATTTGATATGCTTCTAATTTTTTTTTCTGTTGTGGATAACATTAATATAAACATTTTTGTACATGTGTTTGGGGGCACTTTGGATACATTGCTGTCAAGTATATATTTAACCAGGGAATTTCTGAGTAACAATAAATATGTATTTCCAGATACTTAGATTTATGAAGGGGAAACAACTATTTTTTCTCCACCTGAATTGGAGGAGACTGTATATATGTGCTTCTGTTTCTGAACTTTCCATTCTGTTGCATGGTTTCTTGTACCAAATACCACACTGTCACAATTACTATAACTTTATAATAAATCTGAATGTCTGGTGTGGTAAATCTTCCAACTTTTTCCTTCATCTAGATTTTCTCTGCAATTCTTGTCAATTAATTGATAGTGTTATAGTTAGGAATACATTAATACATTAAACCTATTACATATTAATTTAGGAAAACTAGTATTTTTTAAATTATGAGTTTTCTTTTTTTTTTGGACTTTATTTATTTTTTAAATTTTATTTTATTTTTAAACTTTACAATATTGTATTAGTTTTGCCAATTATCGAAATGAATCCGCCACCTGTGTTCCCCATCCTGAACCCTCCTCCCTCCTCCCTCCCCATACCCTCCCTCTGGGTCATCCCAGTGCACCAGCCCCAAGCATCCAGTATCGTGCATCGAACCTGGACTGGTGACTCGTTTCATACATGATATTATACATGTTTCAATGCCATTCTCCCAAATCTCCCCACCCTCTCCCTCTCCCACAGAGTCGATAAGACTGATTCTAATCTACAAATACAGTATATTCCATCTATTTATAAAGGTCTTAAAATGTTCCTTTGTCAGAATTGCTCTGTCACTTTCTATGTGGAAGTCTTGTATCTCTTTCCTAGTATTATTCCTAGGTGTTTGAATTTACTTTATTTTCTTGTCTTTTTGGACCAGCAAGAACTTCCAAATGATATTGATTTAAACAATTATAGAACGAATCTTTGTCCTTCTCTCTTTCTCAATCTCTTCAATATTATATCATCAAGATGATTTTTTAAAACTTTGAATGCAACTGACATGTTAATTTCAGTATACAACATAATGATTCAATATTTGAACATATTGGGAAATGATAACCATAGTAAGTCTAATTATTTTTGCTGCAGATGTTCTGTAGATATGTTTTATCATATTTTTAAAATTACTATTATGGTTTGATAAAAGTCTTTAACATGAATAGGGAGTAATTATCTTCTGACCATGAAGGAGTATAGAAGTTGTGTTCCCAGAGTAAACAACTTAAAAACTGGTCACATTAATGAAACAACTGTTTTTAGCCATTGAGACAAGTAGTGTGGGGCTTCAATTCCTGAGAAAAGGGAAATGAATAAAGTCCCTATGAGTTTCTAGCTTTCCTTTTAAAAACATTTCCAGACTACAGTGCAAACAAAAGAAACTCAAGGAGAATATTGCCATCTTATTGAAGAGACTGATATCAAAATTTGACTAGGCTGAAGCAGCTGGGATACGTAAGATATGTCATCAAAGATGACATACCAAAAGCTCTTGGGATCTGAACAAGATTTCTGTAGTACCCTGCAGTCTACTGTTGATACTAAACTGTGAATCAAAAGTAAAACTGAATTATTTGTGGGTTCAGTTCAGTCACTCAGTCATGTCTGACTCTTTGCAACCCCATGAATCACAGCATGCCAGGCCTCCCTGTCCATCACCAACTCCCAGAGTTCACTCAAACTCATGTCCATCGAGTCAGTGATGCCATCCAGCCATCTCATCCTCTGTCATCCCTTCTCCTCCTGTCCCCAATCCCTCCCAGCATCAGAGTGTTTTCCAATGAGTCAACTCTTCACATGAGGTGGCCAAAGTATTGGAGTTTCAGCTTTAACATCAGTCCTTCCAATAAACACCCAGGACTGATCTCCTTTATAATGGACTGGTTGGATCTACTTGCAGTCCAGGGGACTCTCAAGAGTCTTCTCCAACACCACAGTTCAAAAGCATCAATTCTTCAGTGCTTAGCTTTCTTCACAGTCCAACTCTCACATCCATACTTGACCACTGGAAAAACCATAGCCTTTTTCTATGGAAAAACCATAGATGGACCTTTGTTGGCAAAGTAATGTCTCTGCTTTTCAATATGCTATCTAGGTTGGTCATAACTTTCCTTCCAAGGAGTAAGCGCCTTTTAATTTCATGACTGCAATCACCATCTGCAGTGATTTTGGAGCCCAAAATAATAAAGTCTGACACTGTTTCCACTGTTTCCCCATCTATTTCCCATGAAGTGATGGGATCGGATGCCATGGTCTTAGTTTTCTGAATGTTGAGCTTTAAGCCAACTTTTCCACTCTCCTCTTTCACTTTCATCAAGAGGCTTTTAGTTCCTCTTCACTTTCTGCCATAAGGATGGTGTCATTTACATATCTGAGGTTATTGATATTTCTCCCGGCAATCTTGATTCCAGCTTGTGCTTCTTCCAGCCCAGCATTTCTCATGATGTACTCTGCGTATAAGTTAAATAAGCACGGTGACAATATACAGCCTTGATGTACTCCTTTTCCTATTTGGAACCAGTCTGTTGTTCCATGTCCAGTTCTAACTGTTGCTTCCTGACCTGCATATAGGTTTCTCAAGAGGCAGGTCAGGTAGTCTGGTATTCCCATGTCTTTCAGAATTTTCCACACAGTCAAAGGCTTTGGCATAGTCAATAAAGCAGGAAAGATGTTTTTCTGTGCTTCTGTATTAGTCTATTCAAGCTGCTATAACAAAATACCACAGACTGGATAGTTGCAACAACAAAAATGTATTTCTCATGGTTCTGGATGCTGGGCAGTCTAAGATCAAGGTGCCCATTGACTGGATTCCTGATGTGTGCTCTCGTCCCAAATTATAGATGGCTCCTTCTTCGTGCCCTCACACAGCTCAGAGACAGCAAGCTCTTCAGTATCTCTTTCTATAAGAACACAACCCTGTGGGATCAAGGGTCCACCTTCATAACCTCAGTTAACCTTTATTAGCTCCTTTGGCCCTATGTCCAAACACAGTCACAAAATTGGGAGTCAGTGTTTTAACATATAAATTTGGGGGAACACAATTCAGCCCACAGTAGATTCTATTGTCCATGTCTCTCCTCTTTCATGTGATGTGTCTGGTGATTTTTGCCTAAATTCCAGCCATCTGACCTTTCCAGTCAGATTTTAAAAAACTGTATCCAGCTTTTCTAATTGTTTCAACAGAGGTACTGGTTTGCCATGAGTTGCTCCCTCAAAATAATTTACAATGTGAGGCTTTCTAATGTAAATGCTCTATGAAAACGGAAGTCAGGGGCTAGAATAAAAAGAAGCTCATTTAAAATTTAATCAAGTTGAGGGGTGCTGCTTTGGTGGATCAGATGGTAAAACATCTGCCTGCAAGGCAGGAGACCAGGGTTTAATCCCTGGGTCAGGAAGATCTCTGTAGAAGTTCCCTGTAGAAGGAAGATCCCTATTGAATACCCACTCCAGTATTTTTGCCTGGAGAATTCCATGGACACACCATGGGGTCACAAAGAGTTGGACACAACTGAATGACTAACACACCAGTCACAACCTGGCTCAAAACCCATGTGATATTATGCAGAACCTCTTTCAATCTCTCTTTTTTTCTCCCTTCAGCCAGTACTGAGGGAAATAACAACAACATAACATCTCTATGGTAGTCATATTTTCATACCCACTTTATGGAAGAAGAAACCCTTACTTAGATAAGGCAAGTTCCTTGACTTTGTTCATGTAACTAGGAAGTGGCTGATGTCTATCATCAAGATTTAAGAGCCCATTTTCCTAACCACCATGTCAGAGATGAAATAGATCTCATCACATAATTTCCCACTTTTACACCGTTTTTTTTTTGTTTGTTTGTTTTGTTTGTTTGTTTATCTTGTATGGCCTTCGTCCATATCATCACGTTGGGAAGTGCAACAAAACTAACCTACGTTTCAAAAATTTTGTACATGTTAATAGCAATCTTTAACCCCAAACATCACCAGAATTCAATGATAAAGACTACTAAAAGAAACTATGCCATTATCCCTCTGTATCCTAAGTTTCATATCTGCAGATTCAACCAACTGCAGATTTTCTTTTTTAAAAATATTTTTTAAAGGATATTCTCTAGACAGGAAACACAAAAATGGTGTATAAACTCGAACCCAAAACAATAAAGTAAATGGCAACGGGATCATACTTATTAGTAATTACCTTAAACGTAAATGGGTTGAATGCCCCAACCAAAAGACAAAGACTGGCTGAATGGATACAAAAACAAGACCCCTACATATGTTGTCTACAAGAGACCCACCTCAAAACAGGGGACACATACAGACTGAAAGTGAAGGGCTGGAAAAAGATTTTCCATGCAAATTGGGACCAAAAGAAAGCAGGAGTCACAATACTCGTATCAGATAAATTAGACTTTAAAACAAAGGCTGTGAAAAGAGACAAAGAAGGTCACTACATAATGATCAAAGGATCAATCCAAGAAGAAGATATAACAATTATAAATATATATCCACCCAACATGGGAGCACCGCAGTATGTAAGACAAATCCTAACAAGTATGAAAGAAGAAATTAACAATAACACAATAATAGTGGGAGACTTTAATACCCCACTCACACTTATGGATAGATCAACTAAACAGAAAATTAACAAGGAAAAAAAAAAAAAAAAAAACATGTATCTATAAAGCTCACTAAAGCAAAGCACAGTAAAATGAGGTATGGCAATAAAAGGCGTTAAATTTATCAAATAAAAAAAAATAAAGTGCTGAAAAATTAAAGCTGTCAAAAATAAATAAATAAAATAAATAAAAATAAAATACCCAGTTATTGAATGAAAAAAAAAAAATACTGAGAGAAATTTTTCTACCCATCACAGATGCTTCCAGCCATATCATTACATGATCTACAAAATAAAAGTCCATTAGTTAAAGGAAACAGTAATTGATACTCAACTTAGTGATCTGAAGGAAAATGTATCTCAAGGCTCAAAGGCATAAGTTGAATAGAAGTTCTTACACTAAAAATAAAGATACAACGTCTTTCCTGCTCTCTGATTACAGAGAACTTTCATATTCTCAAAAAAAAAAAAAAAAGAATAAAGTCAACAATTCTCTCTCTCAAAAAAAAAATTAATAAAATAAAATAAAATAATTTTTTATTGAAGGATATTTGCTTTACAGAATTTTGTTGTTTTCTGTCAAACCTCAACATGAATCAGCCATAAGTCTACATATATCCCCTCGCTTTTGAACCTCCCTCCCACGTCCCTCCCCATCCTACCAAGAGCCCCTGTTTGAGTTTCCTTAGCCATACAGCAAATTCCCACTGTCTATCTATTTTACATATGACAATGTAAGTTTCCATGTTACTCTTTCCATACGTCCCACCCTCTCCTCCCCTCTCCCCATGTCCGTAAGTCTATTCGCTATATCTGTTTCTCCATTGCTGCCCTGTAAATACGTTCTTCAGTACCATTTTTCTAGATTCTGTATATATGCTTTAGACCAACTGCAGATTCTCAGCTGTGGAACTTTAGCCTGAAATTGGTTGAATCCAAAGGTGGTGCTAGTGGTAAACAAACCACTTGTGAATACAGGAGACATAAGAGACTCGGGTTTGATCCTGGGTTGGGAAGATCTCCTGGAGGAGGGCATGGCAATCCACTCTAGTATTCTTGCCCGGAGAATCCAAGGGACAGAGGAGTGTGGTGGGCTACAGTCCATGGAGTCACAAAGAGTCAGACACAACCGAAGTGACAGCATGAATAGGATGGGAAATCCGTGGATATGGAGGGCCAACTGTATTCATGGTGCTATGCCATTTATGTAAAGGACTTGAGCATCTGCAGGTTTTGGAAACAATCCCTCAGAGACACCAAGGGATGACAGTAAATCCTTTGTATATATTCTATATGACTCCAAAGAAAATTAGGGAGATTGGTATTTTTCTATTACCTGTGCCATCAGAGCAATAGATGATGAGCAAAAGCCAGACCCTTCCTATCACACTAACAAAAACAATAACTATACATTTTGATGGATAACTATGTGTCAACCTCCATACTAAGAGATTTGCATTTTTTTTTCTCACTTAGCTTAATTAACAACAGTCTGTGAAGTAGTTACATTCTTCATTTTAGATACTAGAAAACTGAGTGTTGGAGAGGCTAAGTAACTTACACAAGGAGATTCACTCTAATGATATTTATAAACCATTAAAACTTGAATCTGAGATTGAGTTTCCTATTTGCTGATCCCAGTGTTTGTGCTCAATGTCTTTCCTCAAGTGCTGTGGTTCTGGGCCACATGTCAGCTCCTTCCATTTCTGTCCTTCCTTTCTTCCTCCCATCCTCTTTCCCTCCCTCCCCTCTTCCTTCCTTCACTGCCTTCCTTCCATCTTTGCTCAACAACCTTTCTTTCTTTCAACTATCTCACAAACGTAAATAGATCAGCATTTAGGGTAACACATTTTCACACTGGAGCAATTTGAATACTGTGATACAGGTGACTCCCTAAATGGGACAATTTCCCTTAGGTACTAATAATAATTAAAACAGAAAAAAAAATGTAAGACATTTTTTTAATTGGGGAAAAATTAAAGAAAGATTTCTGTTGTCATAGACATACGTTAATATTCAATTAAATATTCAATTAAAATACAGCAGATTTTATAGTACACTTCATTGATCTGTAAGGGGGGATATCAATGATCAAAAGCATTCTTCATATTGTACTTTTACACCTTCAAAAAATGCTTAGTGTTTCAGTGTTTTTCAATCCTGCCTCAAAAACTTACCAGAGAAGTTTATGAAAATAAAAATTCTAAATATCCAAGCCCTACCCCACACCTATTCTAGAATTATCAGATGTATGTGAGTTGTGTCTTAAAAATATAAAATCCCCATGACTAAATCTGATATACAACCTAGTATTAAGAATTCCTGCCCAGTTTTTTTTTTTTTTTAATGAACATTTTAACACATTGACCAATTGAGCTTACAAACTGTGAAAAAGTATTCACTTTACTTCTGTGCTATGTAAATAACCATATTAAGGTTTCTGGATTTCAGCAAATATTCTCAGTTCTCACATCTGGGGATGTGATGGGCTTGTACTTCTCAGCTCCCTTGTGGCTGGGAGGATCCATGTGCCAATGAAACTGTACTTCCGGGCCTGAACATATCATTGCCTGGTTAGTTCAAAGTCTGCTACTGAAAAAATGGTGGATGGACCAGCAGCAGCAGGAGTATCGTTTGAGCTCTTCCTGCTGCTGCTGCTGCTGCTGCTGCTGCTGCTGCTGCTAAGTCACTTCAGTCGTGTCCGACTCTGTGTGACCCCATAGACAGCCTCCCACCAGGCTCCCCTGTCCCTACGATTCTCCAGGCAAGAACACTGGAGTGGGTTGCCATTTCCTTCTCCAATGCAAGAAAGTTAAAAATGAAAGTGAAGTTGCTCAGCCGTGCCTGACTCTTAGCGACCCCATGGACTGCAGTCTACCAGGCTCCTCCATCCATGGGATTTTCCAGGCAAGAGTACTGGAGTGGGTTGCCATTGCCTTCTCCATGAGCTCTTCTTAGACCACATCAATTCTCAGACCCTGCTTAGATGCATTGAATTAAAACTGGCATTTGCACAAGATCCCCAGGTGAACTCATTCAGATTAAAGTTTGAAAAACATTGCTCTTGAGTTCAAGCTTCCCTGGACTGAGGCCAGCAATGTTGGAGATACTGGCTGGAGTACCCATGGTAGAAATGGTAGCCCATTTGCCAGCCTGGAACACTGAATGACTCTGACGGGCAGAGCTCCTGGCCAACTGGGGAGAAACATGTAGCATGAGCTAAACTTTTGTCTTTTGAGATGTTTGTGTGGCTGGACTCCGCAGCATAACATGCCCCATACTGACTTTAGCTTTAGATAGCTTTAGGATATATTTCTTTTCTTGAACTCCTTCTCTCTGCACTCAGTTATAAAATATACAGTGTCAAATTAAAATCAAAACATCTGTGAATAATTTCAATTAGAACACAAAGTTGGGGCTTCCCTGGTGGCTCAGTGGTAAAGAATCTGCTTGCTAATATAGGAGACATGGGTTCAATTTCTGATCTGGGAATATCCTACATCCCACGGAGCAACTAAGCCCCTGCACAACTACTGAACCCGCATTCTAGAGTTCATGAGCTGCAACTATTGAGCCCATGTGCCACAACTACTGAAACCTGAGAACCTAGCACACTCCTAGAACCTAGCACACACTTGCTCCACAGCAAGAGAAGCCACCACAATGAAAAGCCCATGCACCACAACTGGAGAGGAACCCCTACTCGCCACACCTAGAGAAAACCCGTGCAGCAGTGAAGACTCGGGGCAACCAAAAACTAATATATACATAAAATCATAAAATACACAGTGTCAAATGAAAATCAAAACATTTGCGAATATTTTCAACTAGCATACACTTTATTTTTTTTTTTAAGCACCAGAATCAAAGATTCACATTGACAGGAAAATAAAGTCAAGACCAGCCAGAGACAAGCAGGAGAAGGCAGGTAGACAAGCCACACTAGAGGCACACTGGGTAGGTTTTGGTTTCATTCAGATCTTGGAGGAAACAGCTCTGAGTGGAGCCTGTAGTGAACAGAGAAGAACGGCTGCCTCTGTTTCAAAAATTTGACACTCGCTGGTATTAAAACCAAAACCAAATGCACAGATGGGGAGTGGGGCGAGGAAGATTATCATGACTTGCCATATGGGCAGCTCTGTTTACTGAGCAAGGGAAAAAACAGGTGGGTCAAAAAGCAAGCAGGAAATAAGAGAGAGAAAGGGAATAGGAATAGTGACAAAGGTTTCAGGCTAACCACAGCTTGTTCTTTTATTTCAAACCTAGAAAATAGCTCTGGGCACGCTTGCCTTGATGAGCTGGAAGAGTTCCACACATTGAGGCCAGCGACCCCGACATAGGCTACATCGGGAATGAATGCATCTTTTCGACAAAGGGCTAATCTCGTACAAACACATTGCAGGCTGTTTTCAGGTCCTCTAATGACCCCCAGACTCTCGCTTGCACCATATTGTTAATGGAGGGGATATTTGGGCTAAATATTGTACAGATTAAACTGGGGGATTATTTCCCTTGCATGTTAAAAACATCATTCTGCCCTGTGGCCAGACCACTCTTGACTGGGAAATACAAAGTGTAACCGAATTTTCCTTTGGTTCAGTAGTGGAGGCTTGAGAAAATCTAAAGGGGCTCTTCAACTTTATTCCTTAAAACAAGCCTGTATTTTTCTTTCTAGGACACCATGAGATACCAGTGGTTTCAGAATGGAAATGCAACGACTACAGACTAGATGCTGAGTTTCCTTAATCATTCAGGTACGCATTTATTTTTAAAAACATGTGCATGCTCTCTATTTGCCAAACACTGTGTGGAAGCTGGAGATACAGTGGGAAACAAGAGACACAAAGTCTGGTCCTTCTGCAGATTCTAGCAGAGCTGTATGCCCTCTGGATAAATGGAAACCAAATATGTCCACCGGGAATGCTGACCAACACTGGGATATTCAGGTAACTGCCATGAACCCACCTTGCTTGGTACCACGGCATCATTTTATGGCACACTAATCCCACCTTATATGGCATGTGGAGGTCTTTTTCACTTTTGTCCATTTATTCAGTCATTTACTTAGCATTTTCCTACCATAAAACTTAGCCTTCTGACAAGCTACTTTCGAACCAAGGAGTCTATGACCCAGAGTACTTCCCAAGTCAAGTTCTATGCTAATGGGAAGGATTACTGTATTGGTCAAGAATTAAAGTGAGTGGTTCATATTCGTACAGTTTATGAACAAAAGCAAGATAAAGAAAATGGTTATGGACTGGGGTAGAGTGAGCTAAGTTGGTCAAATTCCTGTTGGAAATTAATGCTGCAAATATTGAATGTTGACATGTCACATGATTCTTGCATACAGTTTTACTTGCTCTGCCAATCCTAAATATTGTTATTACTCTCTATTGTTATTATTACTGTGCTTGCATTAATGCAACCTAGATGCTGAGGCAGCCTGACTTGTACGTCACAAAGGCCACACTCCCCAGGAAAGCACACTTTGATTTTGTCGGCACCATCATTCACACACTCTTGTGGTGGGTACCTCTGACCCTTCATCTTCTCCAAGGCTCTGTTCCTGCTGAGCTAAAATAGGGCAGTGTGCTTTCTTTCCTGCTTCTAGGTGAAACTGCACACATGGGTTACAAATGGAAGCCTATTTATGATGGAGAAAATTGGAGGGTGAAAATAGAGTGCTTATCAACTTGTCACAATATGAGGATGCTAGAAGGGAAAGTGTCATTTCGTGCTACCTTCAGAGGAAGGAAGCTGATTTTCCTTTCAACAGATGTCAAGGAAAACTTTTAGGCTGTCACATACAGTGTGTATTTCTAGAACCTGGTCCAACTTAGCAACCATAAGGGCTTTGTGAACACAGCCATCCATAAGATGCGGTTTTGAGAGGAGGAGGTGGGGCATCACCAGGGACAGAACAGTGAGACATGAATGCAGAACCGGAAGACAAGAAAGTAAGTACACTAAGAAAACATTCCTGAAAACAATGATGTTGAGTTTACCCATGCACACTAGTACTAACTGGAAATGCATCTGACTGTCTTCATGCCTGTATATGCTTACATGAAGACCTATACATATTATATACATTCTGTCTTAGGTTAAATTTCTCCATAAACTGACCCTACAAAGAGGACTGAGCAAGTTTTGCTGGGTAGTGACCTCAGGAATTACCAGTGGGGGAGCAGGAACAGAAGAAAACCTAGACAAGGTGTGTAAGTGGGCTGGTTGCTGCTCCAGGCCATGGGAGTCCACGTCTGGGACAATGCTGGGAGAGGTGCAGAACCCACCACAGTGTAATCCCACAAGAGGGGCAAAGAAACTGGGTCATGCATCCATTAGTCTCCATTCATCATGGCTGAAGGCTGATCTCAAGGATATTAATGCATAGCCCCTCCACTGTCTGTCCCTACACGTTGAGGATATTCCTGCAATCAGGACACCCTTCAGGAAGTGTCTGAGTGTTTTTAGGAAGCAGTAGTCAGTGTCTATGGGATGATGAGTGGGGAGGCACATGAGCAAGAAGCTGACAGTATCTGCTAGCCATACCAGTGTCCTCAGACTCTATGATGTTGACTTCTGATTTTTCTTACTTGAGTCTGATCCTTCCTATTCCTATTCTACCAAATATGACCTTTGGAGGGACACTTCAGGCTCTTGTATTGAAGAGAAAGGCATTTCCTTCATGTCGCCATCTTCCACCCGAGTCTCTAGAGTAGCACTGCTCAGGAGAAACGTAAGGTGAGCCACAAATGCAAGCCATGTAAGTAATGTTATGTTTTCCAATTAAAAAAACATGAAATGAATTTTACATTTTATTTTTACTCTATGTAACTAAAATATTATTTCAACATGTAATTAATATACAACTAGTAATGGGATATGTTGCTTTTTCTCAGGTAAAGTCTTCCAAATATTTTACACTTCCAGCAGTCAACAGTTCTATGTGGCTAGTAGTTACCATATTGGACAGGACAGATCTGGAGCTTCTCCACCCTCCATCTTCAACAAGGAGTGCTTAGCACTGTCTTACTACATTAAAAGTGAGATGAGTAAATCTACAAGGGCATAAACAGTTCACACTCCTAGAATATTAAGTGGGAGGTGTGCTACCAATGTTTATAATGGTTTGTCATTGCTTTACAGGGTAGATATATAGTAATACTAAAGGCCACATATACCTTCCCCTTACCCCATTCTCTTAAAGAAAGAAAAAAAAAGTAGATTTCTTGCTATGTAAAGATTTACACACAGCTACAGGAATGGAGTCTAGGGGAACCTTCCATTGACTGTAATTAAGTTTCTATATCTAGCAAACTGGGGAGGGAAAATATGTATGGTTTCCCCATGATCCACCTCCATCATTTGTCTGGTATTCTTCCACAGCGTATCAGGGTTGGTCTGTGTGACCAACAGAATAAAGCTTAAGTGATGGTACACCACTTCTGAGACCATGCTATAAAAGAGACCTTCTTGCTATCTCTCTCATTGTTTCCTCTAGGAGAAGCTGGCTGCCATGGTAAAGAGCAGCCCTGAGGAGAGACCTATTTTGTGAGGAGAAACTGACTCTTGTCAACAGCCTTGTGAGTAACCTTAGAAGTGGATCTTCCCATGCTGGTCAAGTCTTAGAGATCGAAAGTCCAGCTGACAGATTAACTGCAACCTCACGGGAGACCTTGAGGCAGAATCCCCCAGTTTATGGGCCCCCCAAGTTTCTGATCCTCAGACACTGTATGAGATAACCAGTGTCAGCTGTTTGACTGTTAAGATTTTGGATAATTTGCTGCACAGCAAGAAATAACTTACACAACATCCAAGAAAATAATTTAAATTATGGATAAATGGGAGTACATTTCTGTGCTTATAGACTGAGATTTGTGTTTGTCACAGTCAGACTGAAAAGACTGAGCCTGAGAAAAGAAGATATAAACCAGACCACGATAGACAATGGAGCAGGCAATTGCAGCCCACTACAGTATTCTTGACTGAAAATTCCATGGACAGAATTGTCCATGCGGGTCCCAAAGAGTCAGACAGGACTGAACACAGACACACACACAAAAAGAACAGAAAGTCAAGACCATTAGGACAAGGAAAGTGAGAGTCCAGAATTTCCCCAGAGAAAAGACATCAAGCGTGTTTTCATTGTTTGTTAGTCAAATGTAAAAGCATGGGGTCAAAATCAATTTATTAATGTGAGGTACTAGGTGTAGAAGTCGTCCAAGTCTTATCCAAATCATCAACAATTAAAAGAAACAAAAAAGAGGGAAAAAATCTTATTCACAGTGTTTGAGAGTAATCCAAATTCTGAGATTATATATCAGAGAGAACTGAAAATATACTTATGCCCCCAATCTGGAATTTCACCTGGAATTAAAGATGGTTTTGGTTTTCCCTGGAGCCAATGTTCCAGAAATGTTAACTGACTTTCTAAGGAAGCCATGCCTTTGGGCATAGCATACAGAATGCTTTATTAATCTTGTTAAATAACATGTCTTTGCCATTCATTGATTAGACATACAAATCATTCATCCCCATAAGGAATTGCAAAAGCATCTAAAGTCACTCAAAACCCAGCCTTGTGCTGCCTGTGGTTGTCAAGGTAACAAACATCTTACAATTCCAAGCAAACAGATCTCTGCAGACTATTTTGAAGCCACCATAGGTATTAGCCAGTCTTCCACCTCCCACTTCATATAACAATTTCCAGAGGCATTCTCAGGAGAGCCAATCAAGATATTAAGTTTACCCACAGACAACCAGACTGCCAATACCCTGCAGCAAGTCAGGAGAAGTAAATAGGGTTTTCTTTGTCTTCCATCAACCTTTAGATGCCAGATTCTTCAGAGCCAAACAGAAGCCCCCTCTGCTGTCAATGCTTGTTACAACAGCTGTGTTCAGGGCACTGCCTGAAGGAGAGGTATCAGGAACCTAAGGATGCAAATTCTACTTGCTTTTTTATATTGAGCACAGTGATGATTATAGATGCTATTTCTTAACTGTTTACAATGGGATCAGGCCCTTTTAAACATTATCTCATGTTTCAAATATTATCTTAGGCAAAATAGGTTTCATCATGCTCAGTTTAAAGATGAGAAACTTTTTTTCTAGATTCCATATATATATATGTACATATATATGCATATATATATATATGCATTAATATAGTATTGATTAACCTATTTACAGAGAAGAAATGGAGACACAGACATAGAGAACCGACTTGCGGACACAGTGGGGGAAGGTGAGGATGGGACAGATTGAGAAAGTAACATTGACATACATACACTATCGTGTAAAATAGCTAGCTAGTGGGAAGCTGCTGTGTAACAGGGCACCTAGCATGCTGCTCTGTGATGAAATAGAGGGGTGGGATGCAGAGGGGACAGAAGCGCATGGGGGAGGGGATATAATTATGACTGATTCGTTGGATCATAGAGAAAGCAAGGGAATTCCAGAAAAAAGCTTGTATTTCTGCTTAATTGACTATGCAAAAAGCCTTTGTGTGTATCACAACAAACTGTAGAAAATTCTTGAAGAGATGGGAAGACCAGACCACCTTATCTGCCTCCTGAGAAACCTGTATGCAGGTCAAGAAGTAACAGAACTGGATGAAACTGGAGCCTATTATACAGAGTGAAGTAAGCCAGAAGGAAAAACACCAATACAGTATACTAACACATACATATGGAATTTAGAAAGATGGTAACAATAACCCTGTGTACGAGACAGCAAAAGAGACACTGATGTATAGAACAGTCTTATGGACTCTATGGGAGAGGGAGAGGGTGGGAAGATTTGGGAGAATGGCATTGAAACATGTAAAATATCATGTATGAAACGAGATGCCAGTCCAGGTTCGATGCACGATACTGGATGCTTGGGGCTAGAGCACTGGGACGACCCAGAGGGATGGTATGGGGAGGGAGGAGGGAGGAGGGTTCAGGATGGGGAACACATGTATACTGGTGGTGGATTCATTTTGATATTTGGCAAAACTAATACAATTATGTAAAGTTTAAAAATTAAAAAAAATTTAAAAAAAAGAACTGGACATGGAATAACTAATGGGTTCAAAATTGGGAAAGGAATATGACAAGGCTATATATTGTCACCTGCTTATTTAACTTATATGTAGAATACATCATGCAAAATGTTGGGCGGGATGAAACACAAGCTAGAATCAAGATTGCCAGGAGAAATATCAACTTCAGATATGCAGATGATACCACCCCAATGGGAGAAAGCAAAGAGGAACTAAATAGCCTCTTGATGAGGGTTAAAGAAGAGTGAAAAAGCTGGCTTAAAACTCAACATTCAAAAAATTAAGATCATGACATCAGTCCCTTCACTTCATGGCAAATTGATGGGGAAACAATGGAAACAGTGACAGATTTTATTTTCCTGAGCTCCAAAATCACTGAGGATGGTAACTGCAGCCATGAAATGAAAAGACACTTGCTCTTTGGAAAGAAAGCTATTGCAAACCTAGACAATGTATTAAAAAGTAGAGACATCACTTTACTGACAAAGGTCCTTATAGTCAAAGCTATGGTTTTTCCAGTAGTCATATACAGATGTGAGAGTTGGATCATAAAGAAGGCTGAGCGCCTAAGAATTGATGCTTTTGAACTGTGGTGTTGGAGAAGACTCTTGAGAGTCCCGTGGACAGCAGGAAGATCAAACCAGTCAATCTTAAAGGAAATCTACCCTGAATATTCATTGGAAGGACTGATGGTGAAGCTCCAATACTTTGGACATCAGATGTGAAGAGCCAACTCATCACAAAAGACCCTGATGCTGGGGAAGACTGAAAGAAAAAGAAGAGGGCAGCAGAGGGTGAGATGGTTAGATAGCATCACTGACTCAATGGACAAGAATTTGAGCAAACTCCAGGAGTTAGTGAAAGACAGAGGAATGTGGCACGTCGCAGTCCATGTGGTCACAAGGAGTTGGACATGACTGAGCAACTGAAGAGCAACATGACTGATTCGCACTGATGCACAGTAGAGATTACAACAACATGATCACCCAATAAAATAAATAAAACTGGACTAGTGGAAAAAAGAAAAGATGAGAACTTGAGGTTCAGTGTGTGGTTGAATTCTCACCAAGAACATGTAACTATTATGTGACACGACCTTGGTACATGCCAAACACTACCTGATTTCACCAGTCAGGTCCTACACACTGTGATTTTTCTCACGGTCACTTTACCACTTCCTGCCCGGGAGTCAAGTCTCTCTCTTCCTATTTCCTTCAAAAAATATCATTTATTATGAAACATTTTCTCCCCATCTCTACGATGATACTAAAAATATTTAAAACCCAGTATGGCTTTGCATAAGATCTATACCATTTTTATAGAGTCCATATGTATGCAATAATATACAATATTTGTTTTTTTTTCTTTCATTCTGCATGACACTTTCTATACAACATTGTTAAGCAATTAAACTCCAATCAAATTATTTTTAAAAAAAACAATATGCTTGGGAGTTGACTAGTCAGCATATATGCCTCATAGAGTTAGTGCAGAGAAGGGTCCCACAAGTCCCTGAAATGACAGAGGTTAGCCCTTTAGTTCGGAGAAGGCAATGGCAACCCACTCCAGTACTCTTGCCTGGAAAATCCCATGGACGGAGGAGCCTGGTAGGCTGCAGTCCATGGGGTCGCTAAGAGTCAGGCACAGCTGAGCAACTTCCCTTTCACTTCTCACTTTCATGCATTGGAGAAGGAAATGGCAATGCACTCCAGTGTTCTTGCCTGGAGAATCCCAGGGACGGGGGAGCCTGGTGGGCTGCCGTCTATGGGGTCGCACAGAGTCGGACACGACTGAAGTGACTCAGCAGCAGCAGAGAATCTCAGTCTCTCAGAGCTGAAAAAAATCTGCATTGTATAATGACTACTATAAATTTATAAATAAGCTAATGTTCTTTGTTGGTTTCTTATATTTTGGAAAATAAATTGTTCATGGAAGAAAATTTAAAAAATGAACAGAATTTGGTCTCTTAAAATGAATTTATACTTTAGGTATGTTAGTATACTGCTTAATTGGTTCAAAAAATATCTGGTCATTTTTGTCATGATATTCCCTAGTGTGCAAAGACTAGCATGATATTTCATTTGAGATAGCTGGCAATCATAGGAGAAGAAGGAAAAGAGGGGACAAATATTCCAGAGGACTGCAGAGCAATGCACTGGGGAAAGTTTCTGAAGCTAACTCAATCTCAGATAAATGAGCACTATTCACAAGGAATATGAGGAAACTGAATGGGTATATTTCCTTGAAAAACACATTTTAAAAGTTTGGTATCATTAGTACTATCCTCAAAAGTTTTTTATTATATCTGATGTAGCTTTAGAAATATCCTCAAAAACAACAGTCCCCAACCTTTGTGTCACCAGAGGCCAATTTTGTGGAAGACAATCTTCTTACAGACCCGGGGTCGGGGGGATGGTTTGGAGATGGTTCAAGCTCATTATATTTATCGTGTACTTCATTTCTAACCTAATGCCACCACTGATCTGATAGGAGGTACTGGTCTGTGGCCTGAAGGCTGGGGACCCGTGCTCAAAAATATACCTGATTACTTAGCTATGAAACTATAAACAAAACTAAAAACAGGTAAATTAACTATGAAATATCTTTAAATAAAATAATGAAAATGCTATTTGTCCTTCAGAGATTCCTAGGTAATAAAATATTAAATGCCTAGAAGTAAATATTTCTCTTATAGGAACTTGCTGGTAAATGGCCATTTCAGACTAAGGGAATAAAACTGAGGATTATTTCTTCTGGGTCCTACTGTCTCCAATTTAACACACAAAAAAAGACACCAAAATATAACAGCTAATTATATGTTAAGAATTCTGCTAATTATTATTTTTTTTTAATTTTGGGTTAAATCATTATTAATTTTAACCTTTGAACTTTTTTTTCTTTTTTGTAGAGTGAAGTTAATATTGTCCCTGCTGCTGTTGCGATCATCATATCCAAAGGATTTGGGGTTGCCATGATTTTAACAGAGAACATTATCTTGGACACTATTTACCTAAGGCCTAACAGGTGGTTGAAGACAATGAAAGTCAGTAGGTGTCGGCAGTTATACTGAATTATTATTGCTTTTCCATGTCCTCTTTTCCAGGCAACTTTGCAGTTCCTCTTACAAAAATACAAATTGGGCTTCAGTAACCCTGGAGCTCAGCCAAAGAACTACTTTGGTCAGAGGAATTTGGGCATAAGTGACAGAGTGCTGGTTCCAAACCTAGGCATTGACAGGCCTTGTCTATTTCCAGTTTGCTTCTTGATCCACCATCATTGAGCTTCCCTGGCGGTTTAGATAGTAAAGAACCTGTCTGCAATGCAGGAGACCTGGGTTAGATTGCTGGGTTGGGAAGATCCCCTGGAGAAAGGAATAGTTACTCACTCCAGTATTCTTGCCTGGAGAATCTCATTGACAAAAGAGCCTGGTAGGCAACAGTCCATGGAGTTGCAAAGAGCTGGACATGACTGAGCAACTAATATACACACACACACGCATGCACACACACACACACACTCCCATCACTGTCATGAAAGCAGCTTCTCTGGATGGTTGCTCTCTCTTTGTCTCGGGCCCCAGCCTAAACAGGCTGGGAGCAGAACCCCTGTGCAGCCAAATGCAGCTTGGAGGAGCCACTCCAGCTCACTTAGATGTGAGAGAAAGGAATGCTTAGTGGTAAATGACCTGGAAGCATTTGCAATTGCTTGTTACAAATGACAAAATTTGTCAGTAGTTGACTGATACACTGGAAGTGGACTTAAGGTAATATAGTCTTGCCAGTGTTGCTCTCTGCTCAAATCATGAACATGTAAAACTTCTTAAGAGGCCAGAACAGCATCAGTAAAGATAACCTTTGGTTGACTATAAATGAAAGTGAAGTGAAAGCTTTAGTCATCCAGTTGTGTGCAACTCTTTGTGACCCCATGGACTGTAGCCACCAGGCTCCTCTGTCCATGGAATTCTCCAGGCCAGAATACTGGAGTGGGTAGCCATTCTCTTCTCCAGAGGATCTTTCCAACCCAGGGATCAAACCCAGATCTCCTGTAGTGTAGGTGGACTCTACTGCCTGAGCCACTAGGAAAGCATAAATAAAGAGAATTAAAACAGCAATTTTAAAATTGTTTAATTAGTTTTAATCTAGACTTAAAACTAAGTTAACCAAACATGTAATACTTCATCTGTATTGCATTGTCTGTATTGTTACTTTTTTAAGGTAATATAAATACTATTACCTTATTCTCAAAAGACATGTCCAGGTTTAAAAAGAGAGGGCCATTAGAATCCAGTAATTACAGAGGACCTCCTAGCTTAAATATTCTTACATTTGATCTAATCAAAATAAAATGTCATCTTCTTGGGGGACTCCATTAGTAGGGATTATGGTTTTCATTCTGAAAACCTGAGATTGAATAAGCTCCAGGAGTTGACGATGGACAGGGAAGCCTGGCGTGCTGCAGTTCATGAGGTTGCAAAGAGTCGGACATGACTGAGTGACTGAACTCAGCTGATTAATAGGGAACAAGTAAGTAGAAGATTCTGTCTGTAAATATGAAGTGGATGCAGTTTATTACAAATAATGTAATGATGATGCACACAATTTAAACACACCCTGCTTGTGAGAACTGTGCAAAATTGCTTTGGGTCTAACGACGTCAAAGAGTCCTTTCTTTTTTTTTGTGTGTGTGACAGAAAAGAGTTTTATTCTTTTCAACAAAACTATTTCCTAGGGCTGGGACCATTACTCCACTGTGCCTTTATCACCTTGGAATTTTTATGGTTATTTTGGATGAATTCACATTTTTGTAAAGGCTTTTTGAAATAATGCCAACTTTCAATTTATATTTATTTATTTTTTTAGAAATTTATTTATTTTAATTAGAGGCTAATTACTTTACAATATTGTATTGGTTTTGCCATACATCAACATGAATCTGCCACGGGTGTACACGTGTTCACAATGTAGTTTGGATTACACAAACTGTAGCTTTATATATTACATGCAGACATAGACAAGGCTCACTCTTCTCTAAGAGAAAATGGAAATAACACAACCTGCCAAAAAATGCTTTGTATCTTCGTGAAAGTTTCTACAGAAGAAAAATAGCAGAGCTCTCAAATTTCTTCACTGTAGAAAGAGGTTAATGCAGTTCCAGACAGAGGTCAATGCATTGATCAGCACAGCTTCAAACAAGGAGGCAGGTCTTTCCACGGTGTAAACAATATATCTTGAAATTATCAAAACACTGTTTTACTTTTTCTTTTTTTTTATCAAGCAAAATTTTTCTATTTTAAAAACCTTCTGAAAAATAGCAACTGTTATATAATTCCATGTGTATTTATTTTAAGTGTACCTGAGAACTTTTCTTCTATAAATATCATATAAAACACTTTCATTTTACAGATACTATGCAAAATGAAGGCTTATGAATAAAAAAAAATCAGTTGGAATTAAACTGCAATAGAAATTGAACACTATATGGACTACTTCCTAGACAGTCTATCTTTTAGAAGGCCACTATTCTGTTTTCTCAGTACATAGGGAATGAAGGAACAAGCCTTATCATTATTTCACATTATTGACTGATATCCTTGAACCAAATACCAATGTCTTTCTTTTTTGAGAAGATGCTTCATTTTCACCCTCCCTTACTATTTCTGCTTCAATAAAAACTTATTAATTCACTTATTTATTCAACAAATATTTACTGAACATCTAACTGTTCCCTGTGCTGTGCTAAGTCGCTTCAGTTGTGTCCCCACAACTGTGTGACCCCATGGACCATAGCCCACCAGGCTCCTCTGTCCAAGGGATTCTCCAGGCAAGAATACTGGAGTGGATTGCCACTTCCCACTCCAGGGAAATTTCCCGACTGAGGGATAGAACACTCATCTCTTATGCAGGCAGGTTCTTTACCACCAGCACCACCTAGGAAGCCCTAGACAATGGATATAAAGCAGTTCACAAAAAGACATGAATGACCTTAGCTCTTTCAGTTTACAGTCCAATAAAAGAGATAGACACATGCTAAGAACAAGATAGGGAGATAAAGTAATTAACACTGTGAAGGCAAAGACACTACTACTGCTAAGTCACTTCAGTCGTGTCCAACTCTGTTCGACCCCTTAGACGGCAGCCCACCAGGCCCCTCCGTCCCTGGGATTCTCCAGGCAAGAACACTGGAGTGGGTTGCCATTTCCTTCTCCAATGCATGAAAGTGAAAAGTGAAAGTGAAGTCGCTCAGTCGTGTCCGACTCTTAGCGACCCCATGGACTGCAGCCCACCAGGCTCCTCCGTCCGTGGGATTTTCCAGGCAAGAGCACTGGAGTGGGGTGCCATCGCCTTCTCCAGCAAAGACATTAGGTGCTTCAAAAAAAGAAAAAGAAAACTATATTCAGATTGAGTGGTCAGTCTAGAAGAACTGACACTGAAGCTGAGACCTTAAGGATGCAAGAGGACTGACCTTTGAATGAAATTGTCTCCAGGCAGTAGAGAAAGTTCCTGAAAAGGCTCTGAAGTGAGGAGAAATTGAGTCTACCTCCTGAAAGTTTGGAGGGATTTCCTCTGTACCTTCATTTCATTCTTCAGTCATTGTACTTAATACTTTTATTCTCTCTTAATGTATATGTTCTGTTCCCAAAGCTGCTTGAGAGCAGAGAACTAGTTCAGAGTCATTTTTATCACCCAGGATAAATTATCATGCATTCTAGGGTCACAAATTTAAATGCCTCCAGGGTTTGAACTGGAGGAAAGTAAGCTGACGAGGAATATTCATTTTATTTTTAATCCAGAGGAGAGATTTTTTTCCCCTCCTGCACTGATTCAGCCTGGCTTCAGCAAGAAAAACATGTCATTCTATGTATCCTGAGTATACACCGTTACTTTGAACCTGACACCCGTGGTCTTCCGCAGTCACCTATCTCCTACTCCCTCTGGTGCTTTTCCACTTCTGTCTTCTAAATCTCACTGGTGCCTCTTATTAACAGACAAGAATCTGTGAGAGTACAAATAAATGGATTCTGGGAAGTGTAGTTCACAGGATCTCTGCTGCAATGCAGTTTGGCCCATGCAACATCCATATTGACCCTTTAAGATACAATTAAACTTTCAAATAACAACAAAAACAATACCTTTCCTCTATCTAGCATGATGGAACTATTCCTTGATCAAATGATGACTTGCCCTTCCTCTTCCCAAAAGGTTGAGATGTACATTCCACTATGTTCCTATATTCATATTTGGCTATAATTATTTTTCTAGCAGTCAAGATCTCCCTTTGTTATCTTGTAACTTAATATTAAATTTCTAAAATTAATCACTGTTAACATTATTAACCAGAGAAGGCAATGGCACCCCACTCCAGTACTCTTGCCTGGAAAATCCCATGGATGGAGGAGCCTAGTAGGCTGTAGTCCATGGGGTCACTAAGAGTCAGACATGACTGAGCGACTTCACTTTCACTTTTCACTTTCATGCATTGGAGAAGGAAATGGCAACCCACTCCAGTGTTCTTGCCTGGAGAATCCCAGGGACGGGGGAGTCTTGTGGGCTGCCGTCTATGGGGTCTCACAGAGTCGGACACAACTGAAGTGACTTAGCAGCAAGGATAACCTATGTCTACTGGTCCTGTGGATAAACTTCCACCCCTATTACTACAGTCAATAACATTGTCCATAAATACACTGAGAATACACAGAGCCTGATGTTTTTTCATCTATTGAAAATCTCCTTGGGATGGGATGTCTTTCGGTGAATATTCTTACAGGATACAAATATCTCCATTCATTGCCATTTTGAGAGATCTATTGACCTAAGTCTTCATCAGTTTTCCAGTGGTGTTTCTTCCAAACGCTTACATTGCCCACAAATTGATTTAGATCTCTATCTCTAGCCATCTCTTCTTTCATGTAAGTGAACAACAGATGCATGGCACAAAACTCTGCCCATCTGATGGAACGCCCTCCCATTCTGATCTTCAATACCACCCCTAAAAGAACCTGTAGTAACACAACACACACTTTAGGGTTACATCAGCATATCATGCACAGTCATCTATATAGGAGGCCACTTTTTTCCCTTTCACATTCAGGGAAATGTGAGGGAGTTACTCAAGAGGCCATAGTGTATGAGTTGAGGCAGAGATGCTGATGGAGCAGGAGTACATGTCATGGAAGCCTGAGCCACATGCACATTTATGTTTACTTATGTCTTCATTTCCCACTTGAGTCAAATCTCACATACGTCACCTACACTTGATGACTGAAAGTGAAGTTGCTCAGTCATGTCTACCTCTTTGTGACTCCATGGACTGTAGCCTACCAGGCTCCTATGTCCACGGGATTTTCCAGGCAAGAGTACTGGAGTGGATTGCCATTTCCTTCTCCAGGGAATCTTCCTGACCCAGGGATCGAACCTGGGTCTCCTACATTGTAAACAGTTGCTTTTACTGTCTGAGCCACCAGGGAAATCACACTTGATGACTAAATGCTGCTTTACATGCCCTGTTTTATGACCCAGGTCCATCCACTACATTATGAGCAGCTTGGATTGAATGCATCCCAGTCTCAAGAATTCAGTTAATTCCAGGGTTTGGTAGCAGCCGGGAAGTAATTCTCAAAAGAATAATACTTATATGTATAAGACAGCAGGACTTTGCTCCAAAACTTTAGGGTGCCACCTTGTGCTGTAATTTTATTAATATTTATCAAATGCACCATACAGTGTCCATAAACTAGTTCAGGCACTATCAGATCTGTTATATGATATTGTCCTAATGTGAGATTTTAACAGCAACCTGGACAGCTTGCAAAGTCTTATTCTATTTCAAGACCTACTTAGACCTGACCTTAGTTAAAACCATAAAATCACTTTATTCATACAAGTGTCCCTTAATTTACAAAGGCTCAGTCATTCATTCAGATACGTTTGAGGAGTTCACAGCATTCAAGGAACTTAAATATTAATATAGTGCACCATATTATCCCAAGTAAACAAAAGACTATTCTTATAAACTTGTTGGGAATAAAAACTTTATATAGTCATATAAACTTATTGAACATGTTATTTAATTCTCAGAATTCTACTTAATTCTGATAAATGGCCTGATATCTTAAATAAGAGAACAGATAAGGCTATGAATCCAATTTGCATTGTAACCGAGCCAATTACATGATCAAACAAGATATAATTTTCAAAAGCCTCAACCTTCCTAGATACATAAAATAAAGTATATTTTAGGACTAGTTCTCTGTGTCACTATCTGAGGGCTAAATTTAAGCTTTATAGGACAGTCAGAAGAAGGTACTCCACTTAATTTCACCCTAATATTCTATTGAAAAGCAGAGAAATTACTCTTCTGACAAAGGTCTGCATAGTCAAGGCTATGGTCTTCCCAGTGGTCATGTGAGCTTATGAGCTGGACCATAAAGAAGGCAGAATGCCAAAGAGTTTATGTCTTCAAACTGTGGTGCTGGAGAAGACTCCTGAATGTCCCTTGGAGAGCAAAGAAATCAAACCAGTCAATGTTAAGGGAGATCAACCATGAATATTCACTGGAAGGACTGATGCTAAAGCTGAAACCAGTATTTACACAGTATGATGCACACAGATGACTCATTGGAAAAGTCCCTGATGCTGAGAAAGATAGAGGGCAGAAGGAGAAGAGTCTGAAGATGAGATGAGATGGTGTCACCCATGCAATGAACATGAACTTGAGCAAAGTCCAGAAGACAGTGAGGGACAGGGAGGCCTGGAGTGCTGCAGTCCACGGGGTTGCAAAGAGTCGGACACAACTGGGCAAGTAAACAACATTCTATTGTAAAAAAGAAAAAAAAAAAAAAGGTCTTCCTCAGGCTTCCCTATCATAAGTACTTAATCCCAGTAGCTACAGATGATAAGTAATTGGTTTTGCTACTGCATGCCATTGACTACCAAAACTTACTTTTTTCAATAGCAAAGCAATGGTGTCAATTACAACCTTCCAATCATTGAACCAAACCCAAATGCTTATATTGGATGTTCTTATTCTCTCACTCATCAATTACTAAGCATAATTTACTGTGTTCCAAGTACTGCCCAGGTCCCTAGCAAAGTGAATAGAGAGATAACCTGATCCATTGGCCAGGTGGACTGACCTCTAGCAGTCTTCTTGTTTCCTTCTGTCTATGGGATGCTCTGGACTAGACCCAAAACCATGTGTTAAGAACAATTTCAACCTGGTAGAATGTGGGGCCATCATTATGAGACTGGTCAGAATGAAAGATGGAAATGTGAATGCTCTCAGAGATCCTTCTTTTCCCCCCACTAAGCAACCAACGCTGAGATGAGCCCAGTAACATCGTAAAGCATTGGAACAAAACCTGGCTGACAGTAGGTAGACACAAGTGTGAATTCAATTCCCTTTTATCCTATTCCCCACTTGTATATATCAGCAGAAAAGTAGGATCCATATGCAAAAAGTGGGCTGTGGGTCTGCTTTGCTGAAATGGCTGCCTTCTCTAAACCAGGAAATGATCTCCAGTGCAGGAAATAACTGTAGACGAGTGCTCAAATCCTGTTTGTAAGGATCCTGTTTCTATTACTCTTTGAGCGCTCTTTCAGTCAGCAGCTTAACTTTGGGTGTCACTCATGATTTAAAACTCTCTCTAGCTTTCCTTTTTAATAAATGGGACCACAACTCAATTTGTATTTAATAAAAGGTAAGTAAATACTTATATTATTTCAGTATATAGACTACTTTAAGAGAAAGCTGCATAACTTTTGAGACATGCACACAAGTATGCCGATCATTCTCAGGCTAGTAAGAAATCATTTTCAAATGATTTGGCTTCAGCTATCAATATTCTAATGACTCAAAAAAGTTAAAGAATAGAATGAAATGTTGAACATATATACTGAGGACCTTGGTTTGAACTGTATCTATGACATTTAAACAAATAGAAAATCAAAACTATGAGAGTAATAATAATAATAATGTGTTCTACAAATCGCTAATGTTATTATCTCCAATACTAGTGTTTTCACATCAGCAGCTTATTTACTTTAAAGATATTTTATACAGATGCTCATTGGGAACAATACTGAGAAAATTTCAAAATTACCATGAACTTAGTAAAACTAGACTTGCATTAAATATTACATTTATTTTAAACAGTATTCACATTATTTGGTAATTTAACCCTACTCAAAGTGCAAATCTATGTGGCAATTTAGCTACCATTATTAATTTTTTATGAATTAGCTGTGACTATCTACTTTGCTCAGGAAGGCTCTTTTACATCTAATTAGTGCTAATAGCAAATGCCTTAAAAATGTTCAAATTGAAACAAAAAAATATGACAGCAGTTATTCTTATCAGGGAAATGTGCAGACTCTAAGTCATCTTATTAAAGGAGATAATACAGCCATCAGTTGAAAGATGCCAAGGAATCACTTAATTTTTGTGTGTGATTTTTTTTTTTTTTCATTCTGTAAACCTGGGCAATTCAGAACCTTCAAAACTCCCATAAGCTTCTGAACAGTGAAATAATCTGGGAATTTTTAACCCTGAATTAAAAAGAAAGGAAAAACAGGAGCCAAGGAGGGAGGGAGGTAGGGAGCAGGAAAGAAGACATAGCTAACACACACACATACACATGCACACACACAGATACACGCACACAAGTGATCTTCTCTTGGAAGAGGTTGGTTCATTCATTTATATTTTGAGAAAATATTTTAAGAGGGTTCCCACTGTGTTTCAGTTAAAGTGCCAAACACTGGGAATAATTCAGTGTAAAGACACTATTCCTGATCTCCAGGAACTCACAGTTAATAGGGAGGCAGACCCAAATATAGCATGGTGATTGCCCAGACTGCTACATACAGCGGTCAGTAGCACAAGGGGGAAGTGCAAGTTGTCGGCCTATGGAATTTGGAGAAGCCTTTACGGAGTACAGGACATATGAACTGTCACTTGAAGGAGGAGGAGGAGTTTGTTAAGTCAAGAGAGAGGGGGAAAAAAAAAAAAAGGCACTGCCCGCAGAGGAACAGGCAAAACCACAGACACAGCATGCTGAGTTCAAGAAACTATAAGATGTTTGCTATGATGTGAGCCCAGGCTCCTTTTAAACAATGCTCAGTTTCTAATTATTGACACTTGAAGGGTAGATTATTTAGTTCCTGAAAGCATAGTGCTCCTGAGCCATGATAAGTTTAAACTGAGCTCAACTGAAATGAAATCCAGATAGCCATCAAGGGGGAAAATAGAGCTATAGCTCCATTAGTGGTAGAATGGATCCAGTGGAAGTTGACCCGGTCCCAGGACTCAGTGAGAGGCCCAACATTCTGGCAACAGGAGGAAATACACACAGGTAGAGTGACAGTAGGCCACACTTCACATCTGGTACTGCAACACTTCACTACTTTCAGGAGTGCAAAACTGGATCTGGTTCATGGGCAAGAGAGCAGGAGCAGGGTCTGAGCAGACTGTCGAACAGGACTGTACTGTTAGGTGTCTTGAGTGCTGGTCTATGTCTTCCTAACTGTTTAAAAGGACACAGTCAATGTAAGGTTGAACTACATAAAATTGCCAGTATATGATCTTTGTGACCTGAAACATAGAAATTTAATATAGATTCTTTTGAACTGTGGTGTTGGAGAAGACTCTTGAGAGTCCCTTGGACTGCAAGGAGATCCAACCAGTCCATTCTGAAGGAGATCAGCCCTGGGATTTCTTTGGAAGGAATGATGCTAAAGCTGAAACTCCAGTACTTTGGCCACCTCATGTGAAGAGTTGACTCATTCCATTGGAAAAGACTCTGATGCTGGGAGGGATTGAGGGCAGGAGGAAAAGGGGACGACAGAGGATGAGATGGCTGGATGGCATCACTGACTTGATGGGCATGAGTCTCAGTGAACTTCGGGAGTTGGTGATGGACAGGGAGGCCTGGCATGCTGCGATTCATGGGGTCGCAAAGAGTCGGACATGACTGAACGACTGAACTGAACTGAACTGAGTCTAATATTTGCTAAGTGCTCACCTAGGATCTATCAGTCTCTTGAAGACTCTAAGTGAAAACTCTGAGTGAAAGTCACTCAGTCATGTCTGACTCTTTGCGACCCCATGGACTGCACAGTCCATGGAATTCTCCAGGCCGGAATACTGGAGTGGATAGCCTTTCCCTTCTCCAGGGGATCTTCCCAACCCAGGGATCAAACCCAGGTCTCCCGCATTGCAGGTGGATTCTTTACCAACTGAGCCACAGGGGAAGCCCAAAGACTCTAAAGACATTATCAAATACAATTTAAAATTTACAAGCTAAATCTCAGATCTTACAGGGAGGAAACCAGAGATCTAAGGGTCTGGGTGAATACCGCAGGAAAGAAAGCTACTAATAAATTATAACCTCTCTGGTTCCAAAGCTGGAGAATTTTGATACATTGAGCAATTAAGCAGAAAATAGCCACTCTGAAATGTTGTTGCTTAGTCACTAAGTCATGTCTGACTCTTTGCTATCCCATGGATTGTACAGTCCACCAGGCTCCTCTGTGCATGGAATTTCTCAGGCAAGAATACTGGAGTGGGTTGCCACCTCCTTCTCCAGGGGATCTTCCTGACCCAGGGATGAACCTGCCTCTCCTGCACTGGCAGCTGCATTCTCTACCACTGAGCCCCTCGGGAAGCCCACTAGGAAATTAGATAACAAACAGAAGATGGCTTGGATCAGGAGACCTAGTAAATGGAGACCCAAACCCAAAGTCCACAGGATTTGCGTCCTAATTATCCTCTCTGTTTCTGTTCTCTACAATCTGCTTATCTCTACTCCTCTGCCTTCACCAGCCTCTATTCCATTTACTCTCTTTCCCCACCACTGTCTTCTTTTTGCAATCATGAAGAAACAGATACATAAAGGTTGGTGCAGCACAGGTAAGACTATGTAGCAATGAGCTACATTTTGTAGAATCACATTTAAGATATGGAAGAATATTCTGGCTCTATGAAGTGAAAAATAAAAATTTACAAGGTAAGAGTTGTTGATCAAACATCTGTCATCTATCTGGAAAATGTCTAAAATGGTAATCTAACAGTCATCTCTGAGGAGATAGATACTTCTGATTTTCTGATTATTTCCTTAGTTTTCTACTGCTTTTGTAATAAAGTAAAAACATAATACTGTTATTTTCAAATCATCTAATTTTATATCCCTGTTTCTGAAAGCAACATCTTAGAAATATAGTTCATTCAAAAGGAGGCGTTTTCAATCCTTTTTTGTATAGTGTTCCTATAGTCCTTGTTTTAGAGGACTATGCTCCCTTACTATATTTTAATTCTTTAAAAACAAGTTTTTCTTAACTGCTTAAAAAGTCTCTTCCAGTATTTTTAAAAACTACTGTAAAAATTTTCATCTTTCCTCTCTTGTCCCTCTCCCACCCACCAAAATAATTCTTCTTTGTGTCATTCATTTGAATCCCTGGTCCTTTCGGAAAGGAAGAGACTAGATACGGTTTATAAATCCAGTTAGCACAATGATTTCTTGAGTAGGACTATTAGCCCTGCCCTTTCAGGTGTCACTATCTATTTTTTTTTTTTTAACAAGCTATCGATCTCCCCCAAGAAAGTGGAGATAGAGATCAAAACGCAGCTAAGAAAATGAAGAAAGCGAGAGAAAATAAACTGGAAAGAAAAGCAGACCTAGGACAGTATTAAAATGGAAAGGAAGATAAAATTCTTAGAATAATAGACCTGTGAGGGACCTTGAGAGGTCACAGCTCTCCGAATGTCTTTTAGGTAGACAGATATTCTGTAGTGGTCCCTCCTGCAATCTGTCTTGGTTCATGTGTTGTTACTGTAATGCCCTAGTCTATCTTTGAACTTCTCATCAAAGATTTTTACTTGCTATAACTCATCAACGATTGATAATATAAGTTGGTGAATTTGGTGGTTTTTATTCATGGAAGAGAAAAATCCTTTTTGTTCCTTTAAGGAAGAAAAGACAGAACATAGGGGACATCTGATTACTTGGCCCCCGTGTCAACCCTTGAGGAAGTTGCCCTCCATAGGGCTGCTCTCATCTGACCCCGCAGAGTTAGGTTGATGAATCAGGCTGCTAAGTTTTACTGCAATCCCCTCCTTCACAGCAGAGAATTCTCCTCCTTCAGCAACAGCACAGGGAGGATTAGTGCCCAGATCCTCTGATCCCTAGTCTGGTGTACTGCTCACACATCATCTCTGGGCTAATCCTGAGATCTTGCTGCACCTCACTTCTCGACTGAATGAAATAGTATGTGGAGCCCATGGGGTGTACTGACATTCCTCACTAGAAAAACTATACTTTCTTTTCTCAATAAAGAAAGACTCTGATCTTATGTATGAAGCATTGCTCTCTCATAGGCATTTCACAATAAACATAATAAAGATTTTAGTTATTTTAAGATATTCTACAAGCAAAAGCCCTATAAAACCTACTACAGTTTTAAATTTAGGAGGAGACTCAAGGGATGAGAATTCGATCTCTATGTTGGGAAGATCCCTTGGATGAGGAAATGGCAACCCACTCCAGTATTCTTGCCTTGAAAATTCCATGGACAGACCAGTCTGGTGGGCTATAGTCCACGGGGTCGCAAAGAGTCGGACACGACTGAGTGACTGAGCGCATACACACAAATAATTCCTATTGTAGGAGAAATCTCACAAAATCTCATTAGGAAAGGGTCAAGTCTCTCATATTATCCCCAAACATTATTTTGCTATATTTGAATGTTATAACCTTATGATTTCATTGAAATCAGTGTGCTCTTAAAGAATATAGAACACATAGTCATTTATCTATTATGTCTATATCATCTGTACCTCATTTTGAAAGAAGCATGTATGGCATCTAAATAGTTAAATAATTATCTAATTCAGGAAAACATTACAGAGTAGAAATGGCTTTGAAAACTAAAAAAGTCCTTGTATTCTTTGCATGTTAGCCTTCAAATATGAAATGAAAGAGTTATCCCTGTTGAGTATGTCACAGCATCTGGAGAAATGCATCAAGTAGTGTTCAAGTCACTATTAACTTCACATAATACATATTAACCAGCTTTAAAATTCCACACAATACACTATACAGGATAATTCAAGGGAAATGCATGAATTTATAGCTGTATTTATAACTTGGGGTTTTTTAATATCTTATAAATAATAAGTACGAAATTCTTAAATCCCTCAATAGAAATACAACCTTATAATGGTACACTTGTCATGCATTATACTTCATGCAATTCTCATCACCATCTCATTAGGATGGTTTCCATTCATATCAATCATATACTTTTATAATTAATTTATTGCATCAGAAAAAAAGTTCTTATCCCATTACACTTATAACTCACAAGCTATTAGAGAAATTGATGTGGAAGAGGGGAGTCCACATATATTTATTCCACCTATCTTCAGAGACTTTGGAATTTTGCTAAGTTTTCTTTTAAATATTTCTAACATGTGAAAACATCCAAGGTATTTCCCCAGGCCCTTCCTTTTTACATTGGTCACGTACTCTCTGGCACAGAATAACAGCCACACTCTCCTAGTGAGGTTTTGTGATATTTCTTCTACAATAGGAAGTATTTGTGTGTATGTGCTCAGTCACTCAGTCATGTCCGACTCTTTGCGACCCTGTGGACTATAGCCCACCAGGCTCTTCTGTCCATGGAATTTTCAAGGCAAGAATACTGGAGTGGGTTGCCATTTCCTCCTCCAGGGGATCTCCCCAACACAGGGATCAAACTCTCATTCCTAGAGAGTTCTCCTGCATTGGCAGGCAGATTCTTCACCACTGTACCACCTGGTGCAATATGAAACAAAGTGATATGAAAAAAACAAAAACAAAAAGCTTCCATTTCACACACAGAGCTATATAGCTTAAGTGACATTCTCAAGGGAGCAATGTCATATAAATTACGGGTTTATTTACTGTTCCGTTCAGTTCAGTCGCTCAGTTGTGTTAGACTCTTTGCAACCCCATGAACTGCAGCACACCAGGCCTCCCTGTCCATCACCAACTCCCGGAGTTCACTCAAACTCACATCCATCGAGTCAGTGATGCCACCCAGCCATCTCATCCTATGCTGTCCCCTTCTCTTCCTGCCCCCAATCCCTCCCAGTATCAGTCTTTTCCAATGAGTCAACTCTTCGCATGAGGTGGCCAAAGTATTGGAGTTTTGGCTTTAGCATCATTCCTTCCAAAGAACACCCAGGACTGATCTCCTTTAGAATGGACTGGTTGGATCTCCTTGCAGTCCAAGGGACTCTAGAGAGTCTTCTTCAACACCACAGTAAGTAATTCTTTAATCATGAACATCCTGCTAAGGGCATTCTGCATATAACAGTCCTTCCTTAAAGCATTTATTTACCCAGGAGTCCAGTCAATGAGATTGGACCCACTCACATCCTTTTCTTTCTAAGGGTGTCTCTCTGGTAAAGAGTGAATTGATAGCAGGGTACCTACTATAATACCTTCCTCCCGCAGGGTATTTAGTAATATACAAGTCCTTTTTTTATTCCTCCTGTTTTTGCAATATTTCTCTCTTTCCCAGAGAAATGCTATTCAAAAGTTGCCAGCCATATTTATGCCAGACAATTTCATTTACAAGTCACTTCTGAGCCAATTTCCTTTGTTCTTGTGAGAATTATCTGAATGGTCTATCTGACAGTGAAACTAAAATGAAAGTAGATAACAATGTTCTGAGTAATAGATATAAGGAAACTTATTTGGGTTTTTTTTTTTTTTTTTAACGGCATTGGGGTAAGTTAGTCAAGATACATTAATTATCTTGAAGAAGCAGGGGAAAAGGCCCATCTGTTCTCTCATAGAAAGCATACTTCTGGTGAAATGAGATAATATCTAACGAAAGCTGGTATCTTCAAGAAGGTACTCATCATGAGAACAGTAAGGACAGATATATTTTTATTTCAAAAAGTGGTGAAACTGAGACTTTTTTTTCTGACTGAAGAACATTAGCACTGCAGGAACACTCTAGCTGTGACTATGCACATGGAAATGAAAGAAAATATGCATTTATAAGATCCCACTCTAATAGAGGCAAGAGACAGCAGTAGCTATACTAACACTGAGCAAGGTCTCTTCTTGCTCCTTCTCTAGATCTTCAATAGCAATGTGCCCTCACAGTGTCTTCAGGAAAAAGGCACCAACATCAAATTGTGCAAACATTAATTTAGCAGGAGTGGCAGCAGCTGCAGAATTCCTCTCTTTGAGCTATTAGCAAAGGACTGTCCCTTGCACTTGTTAGGCTGTGACAAGCTCCTAATCATAGTGATGGGAGGATCCCTGCATTCAGAAGATGTACCCAAGTCCTAGAACAAGGCAAATGGAGGAACACTGATTTGGCTTTGAGTATGGCCTGGCTGTGGAAAACCAGCAATCATGGCAGAAAGGGCAGTGCCTGCTGCACCACCAGTGGATCAGACGCGTCTGCTCATGTTCCAGCTTGTGGCTGCCTTAAGCTTCAGCTGCAGCACCTCATTTGGTAGCCTACCATTGGCTCTCAGACAGCAGCGGTAGCATCTTCACTGTACAGGCTTGAGTCTGACAACAAAAGGACAAGCATCAAGTCCAGGTTGATTCTGACAAAGAAAAGACAAAAAAAGAAAAAGAAAAGAAGGAAGGAAGAGATGGAAAGAAAAAGAGACAGCCATGTTGGAATACTGATGGGAGAAGGAATTCTGGAACAGAACAAAAAGATTCCCTATACTGGCAAAAATATGATAAAGAAACATTATGTTAATCTTCTTATCCAGGCAGGACCATGACATACAGGAGTCCAGGTTTGAAAAATGTGAACGATGCCCTTTAACTTGTGCAATTATCAGACTAGCTCCAGATTGATGAACTATAGAATCTAGATGCACAAAGAAAACACCGAGTATTCTAATTTACATGAATTAGGATTAATATATTTTGATTTAGCCAACATTTACTATCTGCCTATCGCAACCTCTGCTGTTGTTGTTCAGTCACCCAGTCATGTCTGACTCTTTGTGACCCCGTGGACCTCAGCAAACCAGGCCTGAAGTGTGCCCAAGTTCATGTCCTTTGCATTGGTCTTGCCATCCTGCCATCTCATCCTTTGATGCCCTCTTCTCCTGCCCTCAATTTTTCCCAGCATCACGGACTTTTCCAATGAGTCAGCTGTTCACATCAGGTGACCAAAATACTGGAGTTTTAGCTTCAGCGTCAGTCCTTCCAATGAGTATTCAGGGTTGATTTCTCTTAAGACTGACTGGAGGAGAGAATGGCAAACCACCCCAGTATACCTGCCGTAGAAATCTCATGAACTGTATAAAAAGAACCTTTGCCGTAGCTTAAGTTAATTAAGAAGGGGGAGTCCTGACTCCCAGCCAGATGACTTATCATGTTGAAATAGAGGAGATGTTCAGGGAATTGTATTCCATAACTGTACTTGTTCAACTCTCATTAAGATAAAGTTTCAAAGAACTGTGTGGTCTACTAAGATTTTCTTGTACTTACATTGTGCTTAGTGTTTGTCAATCTGGATATATTATGATTTTACAAACTAAACCACATTTATATCCATATTTATATTGCTATCAATCAACTCATATGCATTTTAAAATGTTTTACTTTTATGTTATGTTTACTATATTATCAACAAATATCGACTATACTGATTGATAAAGGGGACACATGTTGATCCTACTATATTTCCAACACTCCTATTCCAGCTTGTGATTACCAATTGTTATGGGGAAACGATGACTGAGCACCTTTCACTGCATGAATCTCATGCCAGGTTTTTACTTCTTCCTCTTCCCCTTCTCTCTAGAAACACAAACTTTCTCATCAATATTCTTACTATTATAAATATCAATCTACACAAATTAATATTAAAACAGAATGTAATAAGATATGCAGACAAGTAAAAACACATTATTAACATTCTTCCCCACTATAAGGAAACATTACCTTAAAGCTTAAACATTTTAATGCTCAGTTTTCCACCTCTAGACTTAACTTTATTACATTGGTTAACTTTGGTTAACTAGGTAATCATGGAGAGAAAAAAAAAACTTGCTAGTGTCCAATATTCTTGTGATGGTCCTTCAGATCTCTGAAATTCATAAAAACTGAGATATTAAAAAGAGAATTGTTACCCCAACTCCAATCTGAGCTGGTTGGAAAATATCTAGACGTGGAATTAATTATGGATGCCGCAAAGACTCTAGAACAGAAGTCATCAAAACCTCTAATTTCTACTTTCCAAGTTTGTTTCTGGCACCATTTTAAAACTAAATTCTCAGAAACATCCCAATGCTAACATATCTAGAAATGCTAGATAAAATATAACAAATATCCTTCCAAATGCATAACTGAACTAACTAGAAAGTAAGGAGAGTCTCCAGAGAGTAGAATTCAAAAGAGAGATAGGAATCAGAATGGCAGGCTGATGCTGATGCCAAGGATGCCCTAAGGGAGCTTGTCAATGTCAGTAACCAAGAAGTTTAGGTTTTAATGGTTGTGCCCAGAACAGCAGAAATGACCTTGAGCCCAAGCAAGGTGATGTGTGAGAACAGAGTTTACATCAAAAGGACAGGAATGGAGTGGCACTGTTCCCCTATTCAAAGCTAGACTAGAAAAGACCCATGCGAAAAGGGATTAGTTGACAAGAAAACTTGTCTATCTTAGCCTCTAGTCTGCTAGGAAAAGTTAAAGGTCTACCCTGAGAATTTAACATTTCAGAAATTCCCCGACTCATGCATGCTAAATTTCTTCACTCATGCCTGACTCTTTTGTGATCCTGTGGACTGTAGCCCACCAGGCTCCTCTATCCATGGGACTCTCCAGGCAAGAATACTGGAATGGGTTGCCATTTCCTCCTCCAGAGGACATTCCTGAATCAGGGATGGAACTGCAGTCTCTTACCTTCCTGCTTTGGCAGGTGGGTCCTTTATCACTGGTGCCACCTGGCAGATTTGGCGATTTTTATGGAAAGTGAACACTAAAAAGTAGCACACGTTAGGTTAGTCTTTAGTTGGTAGTTTCTCGGGGCAACTGGCAGAAACTAAGTTCTTTCTGGAATGCTCATCTTCATTTCAGGCCTTGTGAGTGTTCCCATTAGATCTTCAGCATATATGAACTCAAAATACCATAAAACCGAAACTCACATGAGGAAAGAAGCTGCCCCAAGAGGATGCGCAGAAAAATAAAGAGCACAGTTAGATCTCAAAGAAATGCAGATAATATAATCACCAGGAAAAAAAAAAAAAAACTAAAACAATGTCTATGTATATTTAAATGTTTGGGTTAGTATAAGTTATCAAAACTTGCCAGAGGAATATAATATTAAAAATGACAACCAGGCTCATATGAGAAAAATTAACCAGATGTTCTAGGCATAAAAATATAAAAAAACACCATTAAAACAGAATGTGCATATTAGATACGACTAAGAGATAAATACTGAATTGTAATATAGATAGTAGAAATTCACAAACTATCTCAGAGGAACAAAGGGATGGAAAATATGAAAGACACATAAAGGCAGATAAATCTCATTTGAGTTAAAGAAGAATGGAAAGCCTAGGAGGAGAAAAGATACCAGCTGATAACTTTCTATAACTGATAAAACATGTGACTATGCAGACTCAGCTAGAAGAATGAATTCTAAACGGGGCAAATACATGTAGACATATCAGATTAAAGTGGCCAATCATCAAAAAGAAAGAGATTTTTAAAGTCACCAAAAAGATAAAAGACCATCTGTATAATGACACCTTACATACATACACACACACATACACAAAAGGGGTTTCTGTAATCTATATAAATGTTGATCAAAGTATGCTTTTCTGAGGTGAGCTTGAGAAAATCACAGTTGCTTTCCTCCCAGGAGTCTCTTGATACATGAATAACAAAACTCCTAAAGTCACTATAGATTAAATGTTTCTGCTTTGTATACTCCTGTGGGATCCTCATAAGTATGTACCTGAGGGTTCTACGTCCTAGGCCTCTTCGTTTGATCTTCCACATGATAAAGTGATAATACACCCTGTTTATGGATGAAAAGCCATGCCTAGGTGCCTGCCCATACATCAGAGCCATTCTCTCTTGAATTGCCCTTGATGTAGGTGCCAGTGAAGTCAGATCATTTGGAGCCATCTAAATGCTATGATGTAAGTTTAAAGGACAGCTATGGTCATCCTCATGGGTAATTATCTGTGTATCAGCAATTATATCATTTTTTCTTTCTCTGTGTCTCCACCAGAGGACTGAGACCCCATTCCTCCCCACATTAAGCCACATCAGGAGGTACTCCTAAAGAATGTGTTTCATTGGCTTTTTTGTGAACATTTCTCAAATGGAATGGTAGGTTTAAATTAGATAATATCACATAAAACACCCAGCAGATGCAGTGGTAAAGAATCTGCCTGCCATAGTGGGAGATGCAAGAGACATAGGTTCAAGCCCTGTATCTGGATAATCCCCTGGAGGAGGAAATGGCAACCCACTCCAGTATTCTTGCCTGGAGAATCCCATGGACAGAAGCCTGGTGGCCTACAGTTCATGGGGTATCAAAGAGTGAGACATGACTATTCAACTGAGATACGACATAAGAACATAAAACACCTAGTTAGTATCAGTTCAGTCGTGTCCGACTCTTTGTGACCCCATGGACTGCAGCACGCCAGGCCTCCCTGTTCATCACCAACTCCCGGAGTTCACTCAAACTCATGTCCATGAGTCAGTGATGCCATCCGACGATCTCATCCTCTGTTGTCCCCTTCTTCTCCTGCCTTCAATCTTTCCCAGCATCAGGGTTTTTTCAAATGAGTCAGCTCTTCGCATCAGGTGGCCAAAGTATTGTAGTTTCAGCTTCAACATCAGTCCTTCCAATGAATATTCAGGACTAATTTCTTTAGGATGGACTGGTTGGATCTCGTTGCAGTCCAAGGGACTCGCAAGAGTCTTCTCCAACACCACAGTACAGACCCAGAAGTGTTCTTGGCACTCATTTGTCTCCTTCCATGGTAGAAGTGGCAGATTAGAGTCTCCTATAATTTTGTAATATTATGTATCATCTCTGAACTTCAGTTTTGCCACTTGTAAAATGAGTATAATACCTGTCTTATGGGAGACAGCTCCCCTGGTTGAAACTTCCACTGCTCTCAAAATAAGCATCAAATTCCATTGTCCTAAATTAAGAACCTTGATTTTTTTTTCTTTCTGATTTCCTCTTTATATACATCTAGCATCAGTCCCCTACTCCCATTCTTCATCTGGTCAAGGTAAAATATTTGTTTTTCCAAAATAAGCAATGTGCTCTCAGCATATCCTTTTGCCTAAAATACTTCTCTCTTTAATCCATCACACACCTACTTCCTATCCATATTCCTGTTCTCAATTTATGTGTCACTATTTCCTGTATGCCTCTCCTAACCCCCATCCATCTTTAGATTAAACACCTCTCCTGTGTACTAACTTTAAAACCCTGTGCAAACTCGTATAATTAACATTTTTTGCAGGTTTGCAATATTGAGTTTGTGTGTCTATATCTCCTGATAGACTTTAAAATTCTACAGGGCAGGAATTATAGTTATATTATTGTTGTAACAAAATAGCTACAGCACAGATTTTAGCAAATTGCAACAATTTATTAACATCTGTTGAATAAAAATAAGTAGGTTTGTGATGACTTTTATTAATGATGATTATAACTGAGGATCAATAGCTAATGATAATAGACTACCTTAAAATAACAATTACTCTCAATCAGGTGTGTTTTAAAGACACCCCACGCACCCTTTCTGTTAGGTAGTATTATTATTATTTCCATTTTATGAATGATATAGGAATGATATAGCACTGAGGCACAGAGTGGTAAAGATATTGCACAAGACATATGTGAGTTAGTGGTGAAGCCAAGATTTGAACTTGGGTCTACCTATCCACAGAATCTAAGTTTTACAATGCCTGCATTGTATCCAATAAATACTGGCCCCCTTTCAGTTGCCTTTCTTCTTCACCACTCTTGTCTCTTTCAGAGCTTCCTTCTCTCTTAGGCAGTCCAAGGATCTCATATTTGAATAATAGAGTACAAAGCAATCCTATCAATTCCCCCCCCCAACACACACACACAAAAGCCTCTTTTATGTGGATGAACAATGTGATAGCTGACTAATCAACCTGATGTTGGTCAGTGGAGCAAACCCCTTGATGTCTGGCTGAAGCCCTGCCATTTATTTTGCATGGCTAAAGGAAATTTGGATGGTATATTTTGTTGTGAATCCCGCAAGAGGTAACACAGTAAAATAAAAATCTATAAAAGACTGAGTGGGAAGACCACCTGTGGAATTCTATAAGGTCTTTGAGCCAAAGCCTGTGACATAGTAAAGAATCAGTATGGAATTCCAACCTCCTAATTACTTTGAAGATAGCACACACTGTCACCCGTGTCCACAGGCCCAGGGCGAGTTTTCCTGGAACCTCAGCAAGGATTAGGAAGCTCTGGAAGCCCAGTAATTGCTCTACACAGTGGACCACACCACCTCATTATCCTCTGAAGCTTATTGAAGTTACATATGCAACAGGAGCTGCTTGAAGGATGAATCAAATAAACTTGTCCTTGGAGAGATCATACATATGTATTAACCAAGACTTTAAAAAAGACTTTGATAGCAGCAAACTACCAGGTTGAATTGTAGATGAATTCGTGAGTAGAAAGAATTTAATCTTTTTTATCATCACTCACAAGGCAAGATTAAAACTAGAGTGAAGGTAAGTAATCTTAGCAATTAATTACTTCATCTTTACTAAAATATTTTCTTCATTTAATACACATTTATGTCTCATGATAATGCAGTGTTTTAAAAGGTTGTATAAAAGGTGTTGTATGCAGAAAAGAAAAAGCTATTACTTAATAAACATGACTATTCATAAAAGACCAACAAAGTGCAACTAAATAAAAACCTTGCATCTAAACTACAAATGGAAAGAATCTGAGCAACAAGTTTAAGGTGGAAAGAATAGGAAAAGAAAATGAATTTGAGCTCCTTGAGAATAGGGAAAGTATTGTCTTCACAATATCTATTCTAAGTTCAACAAGTCATTTAGTAGATGCTCAATATACGCTGACTGGATTGAATTGCTTATTGAACAGAACTGGAAATCACAGAAGGAAAAGAAGGGGGACTACCCTCAAAAGGCACTGTTAGTCCTTTATATGAGTGCTCCAAAATTAGAGAGCATGGGCCAAAAGATGCCTACCACTTCTTTTGTAAATAAAGTTTTATTGGAACATACTGAAACAGAGTCATGCAAGTTTGTGTGTGAGCTGCATCTGCTTTCACACTACCCTGTGGCCCAGTCAACAGTACTTACTTCTGGTCTTTTACTCTCTGTTTGTTACAAGAAAATGCATACTATTTGGTCCTTTATAGGGCCAATCCCTGCCCTATATATTAATTGTGAAATGAAGAGAATTGCCATGATCTTCCACTATAAATCTTTCCAGCATCATCAGTTTCAGCTTGGTTTATATTAGAAAACTTATGTGACCTTAAAAAATACCAACGGGCTAATGGGACAAGATATGGATGGAAAAAATAGTCAAAAGCATACAACAGTCATATTTAAAAATTCTGAATTCATACAGTTCTGAGTATGAGATGTGTGAGTAGTGAGATCTGGGGCTTAACTTCTAAGAATCCATTTTCTTTTTCAGAAAATAGGGATGAAAATGTTCATTTCATAGCATTGTCAGGAGGATAAAATGAAATAACATATTTGGAGCGCCTGGTTGGTAATGTGTTCAATAAATATGTTTTATAGTTTCATAAGACCAGCTAGTTAGTTAAACTTCACTTTCTGGCCTCTCTCCAATGGTATTAAAGAAGTAGGAACTGACAAGCTGTTTCAAAGTCCCCATCTAAAAGTAAAGGTGAATGTTTCCATGTTGGCTCCTAATCTTCTGCAGTTCTTAATAATAACAGTAATAACAGTAACAACCTAATAAATCTATCAAAAAGGAGTCCAAGTGCTTTGTTACAAAGGCCCTTGGATTTGAAGTTAGGGAATTAACCTAGTTGCAATGTTAAAATATCAAGTATCAAAAGGAATTAGAAGGCAGGCTTTCTCTATAAAAACATCAGAAAAATAACTGAAATTAAAAAGGTGCAGTATTGCAATAAGAATAGATAAATGGTTTAATGGAAGAAAAGCAGTAAGTGTTTGAGTGTGCGTGTGTGTTCAGATCAATAAGAAAAACTGGGCATACAATACAGGGACTGCTGACAAATGACTAACCCCTTGGAGAAAAAATAAAGTTATATGCCAAACTCATTACGTACATAAAACTAAATTCCATGTAGGTTAAAGAGTTATTGTTTTAATAATAAAATAACAAAAAGCATTAGAATAAAATACAATGTATATTTATATGAGAATATGGAGGACCTTCCAAAGGAAATAAAACCCTCCAGAACAATAAAAGAAAAAGGTAACATATCTGTTTGAATGAAAACTGAATCCTTACATGCAACTACAAAAATTCCAAGTAAAATTAAAGGATAAGTTATGTAACAGAGGAAACTTTTTGGAATATGTACAAACCACAAAGGTTTACGGTCAAGAATATATTGAAAAAGGTGGGACTCAAATCAAGATGTTGAAGTAAAAGGACATGGAACTCACCCTCATGAAGACATCAAAAATACATTTATAGGTGGAATAATTCTCACTGAAAACTAGCTGGACACTAGCAGAAAAACTCCAGTATAACCAAGGCTGTAAGAAAGACCCACATGGAATCAGGCAAGAAGGGAGGGAACATGATCAGGTTGGAATCTGTGTCCTGGGCTGGGACTAGAAGGAAAAGGGATGTTACATGGGTGGAAACCCTCCGTGAGGAGTGAGGAAAGGGAGACACATATCGTGTGCCCTAGCTCTGGGTTCTGACAAATGGAAGATGAGTCCCCTTGACAGGGTTGAAGGGCCAGTGGGACTAAGAGAATTACTGTGGGAAGCCTGGACTCCTGACATGAATAGTGCACAAATGCTTGTGTTTACCCAAAGCAGAGTGGAGAGGGTGGATTTAAATTATATGGGTGGCTAACGGGCTTTCTGCAACCATCTCAGTGCATATCCCAGTCTGAGCCGAGTGGATGTTCCAGCACTGCTTGCTGTACATGGCAGCTTCACAGTGAAATGTGAGCTGCCACAAACGGGGAAAGACCTTGGCCATGAAGTGCTGAGGCAACTGAACCCCTCAGCAGCATCTGAGCAAGGAGTGGTTGGCCCCAGGTGGCATACTGCACAGGTGGCATATCAGACACAGTCCAGCCCTCAAAGGGTTGCCAGACCCCCACAGCCTATGCCCCAACTTTTGGCAAATACCCATACCAACCCCTCTTGCTCTAGCACTGTTCTCCTCTGGGGCAAGTGTGCTGGTGCTGGGAGAGGGATGAGCAACACTTACAGCGAATTGAACCTGCTAAGACCCAACGCTCAGGGCTTCTTGGCCCACAGCTTAAGAAATGACCCCACCCCTGACATGGCAGTGATGACCACTGAGGAGAGGGGAAGGCCCAGCTCATATATGGCTCTGGCCCTAACTCCTCTTGCTACCAAGACAGAGCTGCCAAAACATCCTGAAGAAAGATGTGACTTGTGCTCATGTCAAGTTTAGCTCTCCCACCAAAGCCACTGGGAACATGCAGACTATATAGGGATGTTCCCATAGGAGGATACCCATTCAAGGCTGCAACAGGTAACTGTTTAGGCTAATTTATACAGACAGAAAGTTAAGCCAAATAAGAAGATTGAGAAATCTGTCTCAATTAACCCAAGGGAAAATACCTAAAAACTAATAAATAAAACAGAAATAAATAATTTACCAGTAAAATAATTCAAACAATTGGCAATGAGAATGCTAACTAAAATTAGATAAAAGAATAGATGAATACAGTGAGAATTTTAACAAGAAACTGGAAAATATAAAAAAGAACTAGTCAGAACTGAAAGATACAATGGCTAAAATGGAAAACAGGCTAGAAATAATGAACAGTAGGGTAGGTGATACAGAACACATAAGCTATCTAGAAGATAGAATAATGGAAATTATCCAATCAGAACAGCAAAAAGACAAATTTTAAAATGAGAACATTTTAAGATATCTTTGGGATAACATCAAACTTACTTACTTATTCACTTTATAGGTTACAAAAGTAGAAAAGAGAGAAGGAGGTTGAAAACATATGAAATGATAATAAAAGTTCCCAATCCTAAAAAGGAAACAGATATCCAGGAAAACAACCACAGAGGGTCCCAAACAGCATGAACCCAAATAGACACACACTAAGACATACTGCAGTGAAAATGGATAAAAGTAAAATAAACTGAAAATCCCATTTGCAGCAAGAGAAAATCAAAGATCCTATTCAAGGAAATCCTTATAAGTCTATCAGCTGATCTTTCTGCAGAAACTTTACAGGCCAGAGGAGAATAGCATGATATATTTAAAATTGACAACAACAACAAGGACCAAAAAAAAACACAAAAACCTGCTGTATAGGACATATTATCCAGCAAGATTATCATTTAGAAGTAGAGGAGAGATAAAGAGCATCTCAGACAAGCAAGAACTAAAAGAATTTATTGATACTAGACTGATCCTAATATAAATGTTAAAGGATCTTCTTTAAATGGAAAACACTAACAAGAAGCAAATGTCTATAGGAAATAAAAAATTAAAATAGGAGAGGTGAATATATATAGCAAATGCTGAGAATCAACTGTTTGAATGTCCCACATAAACATTAAAACACAAAAAATTGGAAAATCAAGTAAAATTATAAAAATCAATAAAGGATAATCATGAAGTTATAAAATATGACATCCAAAATGCAAAGTGTGGGGGAAAAGAGTACAAAAAAATGTAGATCTTTTAGAAAGTGTTTGAATCTAAATGAATACTTGTAGAAAACAAATAAATATGTCAACATACATAAATCCTATGATAAACACAAATCAAAAAACTATAGCAGATACACAAAAATGAGACTATAACCATACTGCTAAAGAAAATAACCAAACCAAAAGAAAAGAAATATACCTATCAATAATTAATTTAAATAACAATGAATTAAATGCACCAATCAAAAGACAGAGTTTTGCCAAGAGAACGTACTGTTCATGGCAAACACCCTCCTCCAACAATACAAAAGACAACTGTATACATGGATATCAACAGATGGTCAGATTGATTATATTATTTGCAGCTGAAGATGGAGAAGCTCTATACAGTCAGCAAAAACAAGACCAGGAGCTGACTCTGGCTCAGAATCATGAACTTCTTATTATAAAATTCAGACTTAAACTGAAGAAAGTAAAAAAAAAAAAATTTTTTTGAAGAGAGTATGGAAAACCACTAGACCATTTGGGTATGACCGAAATCAAATCCTTTACAATTATACAGTGGAAGTGACAAACAGATTCAAGGGTAGACCAAACAGACAGAGTGCCTAAGAACCATGGATGGAGGTTCATAACATTGTATAGGAGGTGGTGAGCAAAACCATTCCAAAGAAAAACAAATGCAAAAAGGCAAGATGATTGTCTGAGGAGGCCTTAACAACTAGAAGACAAGAAGAAAAGTGAAAGGCAAAGGAGAAAAGGAAAGATATACCCATCTGAAAGCAGAGTTCCGAAGAGTAGCAAGGAGAGCTAAGAAAGCCTCTTAAGGAACAATTCAAAGAAATAGAGGAAAACAATAAAACAGGAAAGACTGACTAGATATTTCTTCAAGAAAATTAGAAATACTAAAGGAACATTTCACGCAAAGATAGTCACAATAAAGGACAGAAATAGGACAGACCTAACAGAAGGAAAAGATATTAAGAAGAGGTGGCAACAATACACAGAACACCTATCCAAAAAAGTCTTAATGACCCAGATAACCATGATGGTGTGGTGACTCACCTCAAGTGGGCTTTAGGAAGCATTACTACAAACAAAGCCAGTGGAGGTGATGCAATTCCAGCTGAGCTATTTCAAATCCTAAAAGATGATGTTGTTAAAGTGCTGTACTCAATATGCCAGCATATTTGAAAATTCAGCAGTGGCCACAGAACTGGAAAAGATCAGTTTTAATTCCAATCCCTAACAAGGGCAATGATAAAGAATGTTCAAACTACTGCACAGTTCAGTTCAGTTCAATTCAGTTCAATCACTCAGTCGTGTCTGACTCTTTGCGACCCCATGAATTGCAGCATGCCAGGCCTCCCTGTCCATCACCAACTCACGGAGTTCACTCAAACTCACATCCACTGAGTCGCTGATGCCATCCAGCCATCTCATCCTCTGTCATCCCCTTCTCCTCCTGCCCCCGATCCCTCCCAGCATCAGGGTCTCTACCAATGAGTCAACTCTTCACATGAGGTGGCCAAACTATTGGAGTTTCAGCTTCAGCATCAGTCTTTCCAAAGAACACCCAGGACTTATCTCCTTTAGAAGGGACTGGTTGGATCTCCTTGCAGTTCAAGGGACTTTCAAGAGTCTTCTCCAACATCACAGTTCAAAAGCATTAATTCTTCAGTGCTCAGCTTTCTTCATAGTCCAACTCTCACATCCATACATGACTACTGGAAAAAACATAGCCTTGACTAGATAGATCTTTGTTGGTAAAGTAATGTCTTTGTTTTTGAATATGCTATCTAGGTTGTTCACAACTAACCTTCCAAGGAGTAAGTGTCTTTAATTTCATGGCTGCAATCACCATCTGCAGTGATTTTGGAGCCCCCCAAAATAAAGTCTGACACTGTTTCCACTGTTTCCCCATCTATTTCCCATGAAATGATGGGACCAGATACCATGATATTCATTTTCTGAATGTTGAGCCTTAAGCCAACTTCTTCAGTCTTTTCTTTCACTTTTATCAAGAGGCTTTTTAGTTCCTCTTCACTTTCTGCCATAAGGGTGGTGTCATCTGCATATCTGAGGTTATTGATCTTTCTCCCAGCAATCTTGATTCCAGCTTTTGCTTCTTCCAGCCCAGCGTTTCTCATGATGTACTCTGCATATAACTTAAATAAGCAGGGTGACAAAATACAGCCTTGACATACTCCTTTTCCTATTTGGAACCAGTCTGTTGTTCCATGTCTAGTTCTAACTGTTGCTTCCTGACCTGCATATAGGTTTCTCAAGAGGCAGGTCAGGTGGTCTGGTATTCCCAGCTCTTTCAGAACTGTCCAGTTTGTTGTGATCCACACAGTCAAAGGCTTTGGCATAGTCAATAAAGCAGAAATAGATGTTTTTCTGGAACTCTCTTGCTTTTTTGATGATCCAGCGGATGATGGCAATTTGATCTCTCATTCCTCTGCCTTTTCTAAAACCAGGTTGAACATCTGGAAGTTCATGGTTCATGTACTGCTGAAGCCTGGCTTGCAGAATTTTGAGCATTACTTTACTAGCGTGTGAGATGAGTGCAATTGTGCGGAAGTTTGAACATTCTTTGGCATTGCCTTTCTTTGGGATTGGAATGAAAACTGACCTCTTCCAGTCCTGTGGCCACTGCTGAGTTTTCCAAATTTGCTGGCATATTGAGTGCCACGCTTTCACAGCCTCATCTTTCAGGATTTGAAATAGCTCAACTGGAATTCCATCACCTCCACTAGCTTTGTTCGTAGTGATGCTTTCTAAGACCCACTTGACTTCACATTCCAGGATGTCTGGCTCTAGGTCAGTGATCACACCCTCATGATTATCTGGGTCGTGAAGATCTTTTTTATACAGTTATTCTGTGTATTCTTGCCACCTCTTCTTAATATCTTCTGCTTCTGTTAGGTCCATACCATTTCTGTCCTTTATCGAGCCCATCTTTGCATGAAATATTCCCTTGGTATCTCTAATTTTCCTGAAGAGATCTCTAGTCTTTCCCATTCTGTTGTTTTCCTCTATTTCTTTGCATTGATCACTCAGGAAGGCTTTCTAATCTCTCCTTGCTATTCTTTGGAACTCTGCATTCAGATGTTTATATCTTTCCTTTTCTCCTTTGCTTTTCACTTCTCTTCTTTTCACAGCTATTTGTAAGGCCTCCTCAGACAGCCATTTTGCTTTGAATTTTCTCATTTCACATGCTCATTTCACTGAAGAAGTTGGCTTAAAGCTCAACATTCAGAAAATGAAGATCATGGCTTCTGGTCCCATCACTTCATGGGAAATAGACGGGGAAACAGTGGAAACAGTGTCAGACTTTATTTTTGGGGGCTCCACAATCACTTAAGATGGTGATTGTAGCCATGGAATTAAAAGACGCTTACTCCTTGGAAGGAAAGTTATGACCAACCTAGATAGTATATTCAAAAGCAGAGATATTACTTTGCCAACAATGGTCCGTCTAGTCAAGGCTATGGTTTTTCCAGTGGTCATGTATGGATGTGAGAGTTGGACTATGAAGAAAGCTGAGCATCGAAGAATTGATGCTTTTGAACTGTGATGTTGGAGAAGACTCTTGAGAGTCCCTTGGACTGCAAAGAGATCCAACGAGTCCATTCTAGAGGAGATCAGTCCTGGGTGTTCATTGGAAGGACTGATGCTGAAGCTGAAACTCCAATAGTTTGGCCACCTCATGTGAAGAGTTGACTCATTGGAAGAGACCCTGATGCTGGGAGGGATTGGGGGCAGGAGGAAAAGGGGACAACAAAAGATGAGATGGCTGGATGGTATCACCGACTCAATGGACATGAGTTTCAGTGAACTCCAGGAGTTAGTGATGGACACAGAGGCCTGGTGTGCTGTGATTCATGGGGTCACAAAGAGTTAGATATGACTGAGCGACTAAACTGAACTATGGTGACCAATGAAGTTACCCAGAGTGGACTTCCTCACTTTGGATGGACTCCACAAGGAACCAGAGCCTTGGTACCAGCAGTGGCCTCTGTGCCCATCCGCCTCTCAGGGAGTGCAGATGAATTTGGGTATGTCTCTCCTGGTTTTTGAATCTCGCATATTGTTGCATTTCTGAGTTTTATTTGGTGGTGGAGCAGGTTACCTGACCCCCTCCCAGTAGGAAAGATACTGGGAAATTTGGTTGAAACATACCAAGAAATTCCCACCCAGGCAAAAGATCCTGGTTAGGAGGCTGGCTTAAAGATGCCAGGGGAATTACCCACTCAGTGGAAAGGTACTGGGTATGGGGGGCTTGATTGGAGAAAAAAAATCAAGGAATACCAGGGGCTTGGTTGAAAGATACTGAGGTCGCTCCATTGTAGAGGACTGAATGGTCTTGGCTGAGTGGTTGAGAGGCTTCTGGACACTTTTCCTCAGTTTGACTGCCATTATAGAATTTGTAAGGATAAAAGTGAGGAAAATACATGAGAGCTTTGCTCTGAAGAAAACAGACAAGACTCCTCCCGGCCGGTTTTGGTTTTCTCAGGTGACTGAGAAATTTACGGGAGTGGTGGAGATGTAGTTCTCATACTGTGCAGTGGTGCCATAGGGAAACCCACTTATTAATTAAAATACTTGCTCATCCAGGGGTTGCACATAAGAATTGGCCGTTCAGCAACCTGAGCAGCCACAGTGGTCTTGGATTGCAGGAGGCAGAATCCAAGACACGTAAGATGAGCTGAAATGACTCTGGGGTGACTCCTGGAGGAATTAAGCTCACAAGCAGCACATGGGGCACTACACAAGTTCACTAGTGACTTTCATCCCTGAACAAATTCAGCCTAAAATGGGAAAAAGAATCTCTCAAAAATAGAAATAAAGGGGTGTCAGAAAGCCAGCCTCTGACCAATAAAAGCCAGATTCATGTATAATACATACGGAGCTTATAGTTGCAAGTACCTAGTTAACTGGATAACTTACACTAAAAGAAATCTCAACCTAAAATGGCCAAATTGGGGTTCTTTCAATATTCAATATTGATATTTTTGCACACACAATTAGAAAAGGCTGGCCATCCTTACTTTGGCTAGTATCTAGATGCTTCTAAAACAGGAAATGATAGAGCAACTTCTTCACAGGAAACCAAAAAGAAATTGCTTGAAACTTTACCAAAACTTCAAAAAGGTTGCTGGACCTTTGCTAGGTTTCAGGTCTAGTAGAACTGGGAAGTCACGTTTGGCATTTATGCCATTTGGCTTTTGATTTCTGGGCATCAATTTACCATCTTTTGGGGGCCCTCTTGCCACCTGATTTTTGATTTCTGAGCATCTCTTTGTCTTTTGTTTCATTTGGAGTGTGACTCCTGGCTGGTGATATTCTGGTTCAGTTTAGTTTTGTTGATTTGGTTTGAGAGCACAGACATCTGGTACAAACTGCTAATATAGGAATTGTCCACTCTAAGGTTCCACACTCCACCTGGGAACCCCTTTGGGGAAAAAAAAATTTTTTTTGGACTGGTCAATCGATAGCTATAATCCTATGACAAGAAAAATGTCCTAAAAATATTAGATCTTTATTGACAAAGGATAGCAAAATGGACTGAAGTTCCCTTATGTCCAGGACTTCCTCCTGTAATCAACAGCCTGGAACTGATCAAACTAAGACCCATACTTCCCCAGAGGGACAATCCTTGCTGGAACCAATCTGCCCTTGTTATCAGGACCAAGTTGAACATTATCCGGTCTACATTTGGACTATAAAACTAGGGTCACAGAAAAATACAATTTTTGACAATGTGGTCACAATATTCTTTAAACTCCAGAGAAAGCTTAAAGAAAAAAAAATATCTCTTTAAGAATTCTTGCCCTGAGGAAATAACTCCTTCTATACCTTTAAACCATAGCTGTCCAGATCACTTATGTAGACCATCTCTAATTCCTGAAATCAAAAGGAAAAAAAAAAAAAAAGCCTTTTAAAATCTTATTCTAATCATTTTTTAAAACTAGTATTCATAACTAGTTTGGAAAACAAACTATAAACTAGTTTCCAAAACAAAGTTTGGAAAATAAAGCTATAGGAACTCTTGTGTCTATTTGGATATATGTATGTCTCAGTGTGTCTTTTTTTTTTTTTTTTTGGATAATATTGCTGAGATCAGTTTGTAATTGAGCTCTAATCTAATTGGCCTTTTAAAAAAAAGTAAGCACTTACAATCAAATAATTCTAAATACAAGAGAAATTAACCTAAATGAATTTCAGGTTCACATGAACTGGAAAATATTCGGTATTAAATGCCTGATATTAATGTTTGTTTGTTGATCTAACTAATATAGACATGTCTACAGTACTGGAAGAGGTCAGTTTTCATTCCAATCACAAAGAAAGGCAATGCCAAAGAATGCTCAAACTACCACACAACTGCACTCATCTCACATGCTAGTAAAGTAATGCTCAAAATTCTCCAAGCCAGGCTTCAGCAGTACATGAACCATGAACTTCCTGATGTTCAAGCTGGCTTTAGAAAAGGCAAAGGAACCGGAGATCAAATTGCCAACATCTGCTGGATCATGGAAAAAGCAAGAGAATTCCAGAAAAACCTCTATTTCTGCTTTATTTACTATGCCAAAGCCTTTGACTGTGTGGATCACAATAAACTCTGGAAAATTCTGAAAGAGCTGGGAATACCAGACCACCTGACCTGCCTCTTGAGAAATCTGTATGCAGGTCAGGAAGCAACAGTTAGAACTGGACATGGAACAACAGACTGGTTCCAAATAGGTAAAGGAGTTCATTAAGGCTGTATATTGTCACCCTGTTTATTTAACTTATATGCAGAGTACATCATGAGAAACACTGAGCTAGAAGAAACACAAGCTGGAATCAAGATTGCCGGGAGAAATATTAATAACCTAAGATATGCAGATGACACCACCCTTATGGCAGAAAGTGAAGAGGAACTAAAAAGCCTCTTGATGAAAGTAAAAGTGGAGAGTGAAAAAGTTGGCTTAAAGCTCAACATTCAGAAAACGAAGATCATGGCATCTGGTCCCATCATTCATGGGAAATAGATGGGGAAACAGTGGAAAGTGTCAGACTTTATTTTTGGGGGGCTCCAAAGTCACTGCAGATGGAGACTGCAGGCATGAAATTAAGAGACACTTACTCCTTGGAAGAACCAATCCCACGTCCAAGGAGCCGTGGCTGCATGGGCACAGGAGGGCCTAGAGGAGCTATCCAACGTTGAAGGGTAGGAAGGGCGGCAGTGAGGAGATACCCCTTGTCCAAGGTAAGGAGCAATGGCTGCGCTTTGCTGGAGCAGCCGTGAAGAGATAGCCCATGCCCAAGGTAAGAGAAATCCAAGTAAGACGGTAGGTGTTGCCAGAGGGCATCAGAGGGCAAACACACTGAAACCATACTCACAGAAAACTAGTCAATCTAATCACACTAGGACCACAGCCTTGTCTATTTCAATGAAACTAAGCCATGCCTGTGGGGCAACACAAGATGGGCAGGTCATGGTGGAGAGATCTGACAGAATGTGGTCCACTGGAGAAGGGAATGGCAAACCACACCAGTATTCTTGCCTTGAGAACCCCATGAAAAGTAGGAAAAGGCAAAATGATAGGATACTAAAAGAGAAACTCCCCAGGTCAGTAGGTGCCCAATATGCTACTGGAGATCAGTGGAGAAATAACTCCAGAAAGAATGAAGGGATGGAGCCAAAGCAAAAACAATACCCAGCTGTGGATGTGACTGGTGATAGAAGCAAGGTCCGATGCTATAAAGAGCAATATTGCATAGGAACCTGGAATGTCAGGTCCATGAATCAAGGCAAATTGGAAGTGGTCAAACATGAGATGGCAAGAGTGAATGTCGACATTCTAGGAATCAGCGAACTAAAATGGACTGGAATGGGTGAATTTAACTCAGATGACCATTATATCTACTACTGCGGGCAGGAATCCCTCAAAAGAAATGGAGTGGCCATCATGGTCAACAAAAGACTCCAAAATGCAGTTCTTGGATGCAATCTCAAAAATGACAGAATGATCTCTGTTTGTTTCCAAAGCAAACCATTCAATATCACAGTAATCCAAGTCTATGGCCCAACCAGTAACACTGAAGAAGCTGAAGTTGAACGGTTCTATGAAGACCTCCAAGACCTTTTAGAACTAACACCCAAAAAGATGTCCTTTTCATTATAGGGGACTGGAATGCAAAAGTAGGAAGTCAAGAAACACCTGGAGTAACAGGCAAATTTGGCCTTGGAATATGGAATGAAGCAGGGCAAAGACTAATAGAGTTTTGCCAAGAAAATGCACTGGTCATAACAAACACCCACTTCCAACAACACAAGAGAAGACTCTATACATGGACATCACCAGATGGTCAACACCGAAATCAGATTGATTATATTCTTTGCAGCCAAAGATGGAGAAGCTCTATACAGTCAGCAAAACCAAGACCAGGAGCTGACTGTGGCTCAGACCATGAACTCCTTATTGCCAAATTCAGACTGAAATTGAAGAAAGTACGGAAAAGCACTAGACCATTCAGATATGACCTAAATCAAATCCCTTATGATTATACAGTAAAAGTGAGAAATAGATTTAAGGGCCTAGATCTGATAGATAGAGTGCCTGATGAACTATGGAATGAGGTTCGTGACATTGTACAGGAGACAGGGATCAAGACCATCCCCATGGAAAAGAAATGCAAAAAAGCAAATGGCTGTCTGGGGAGGCCTTACAAATAGCTGTGAAAAGAAGAGAAGCCAAAAGCAAAGGAGAAAAGGAAAGATATAAACATCTGAATGCAGAGTTCCAAAGAATAGCAAGAAGAGATAAGAAAGCCTTCTTCAGGGATCAATGCAAAGAAATAGAGGAAAATAACAGAATGGGAAAAACTAGGGATCTCTTCAAGAAAATCAGAGATGCAAAAGGAACATTTTATGCAAAGATGGGCTCGATAAAGGACAGAAATGGTATGGACCTAACAGAAGCAGAAGATATTAAGAAGAGGTGGCAGGAATACACAGAAGAACTGTACAAAAAAGATCTTCACGACCCAGATAATCACGATGGTGTGATCACTGACCTAGAGCCAGATATCCTGGAATGTGAAGTCAAGTAGGCCTTAGAAAGCATCACTATGAACAAAGCTAGTGGAGGTGATGGAATTCCAGTGGAGCTATTCCAAATCCTGAAAGACGATGCTGTGAAAGTGCTGCACTCAATATGCCAGCAAATTTGGAAAACTCAGCAGTGGCCACAGGACTGGAAAAGATCAGTTTTCATTCCAATCCCAAAGAAAGGCAATGCCAAAGAATGCTCAAACTACCGCACAATTGCACTCATCTCACACGCTAGTAAAGTAATGTTCAAAATTCTCCAAGCCAGGCTTCAGCAGTACGTGATCCATGAACTTCCTGTTGTTCAAGCTGGTTTTAGTAAAGGCAGAGGAACCAGAGATCAAATTGCCAACATCTGCTGGATCATGGAAAAAGCAAGAGAGTTCCAGAAAAACATCTCTTTCTGCTTTATTGACTATGCCAAAGCCTTTGACTGTGTGGATCACAATAAACTGTGGAAAATTCTGAAAGAGATGGGAATACCAGACCACCTGATCTGCCTCTTGAGAAATTTGTATGCAGGTCAGGAAGCAACAGTTAGAACTGGACATGGAACAACAGACTGGTTCCAAATAGGAAAAGGAGTTCATCAAGGCTGTATATTGTCAGCCTGCTTATTTAACGTATATGCAGAGTACATCATGAGAAATGGTGGACTGGAAGAAACACAAGCTGGAATGAAGATTGCCGGGAGAAATATCAATAACCTCAGATATGCATATGACACCACCCTTATGGCAGAAAGTGGATCTAAAAAGCCTCTTGATGAAAGTGAAAGTGGAGAGTGAAAAAGTTGGCTTAAACTCAACATTCAGAAAACAAAGATCATGACATCCGGTCCCATCACTTCATGGGAAATAGATGGGGAAACAGTGGAAACAGTGTCAGACTTTATTTTTCTGGGCTCCAAAATCACTGCAGATGGTGACTGCAGCAATGAAATTAAAAGACGCTTACTCCTTAGAAGGAAAGTTATGACCAACCTAGATAGCATATTCAAAAGCAGAGACATTACTTTGTCAACAAAGGTTCGTCTAGTCAAGGCTATGATTTTTCCTGTGGTCATGTATGGACGTGAGAGTTGGACTGTGAAGAAGGCTGAGCACCAAAGAATTGATGCTTTTAAACTGTGGTGTTGGAGAAGACTCTTAAGAGTCCCTTGGACTGCAAGGAGATCCAACCTGTCCATTCTGAAGGAGATCAGCCCTGGGATTTCTTTGGAAGGAATGATGCTAAAGCTGAAACTCCAGTACTTTGGCCACCTCATGTGAAGAGTTGACTCACTGGAAAAGACTCTGATGCTGGGAGGGATTGGGGGCAAGAGGAGAAGGGGACAACAGAGGATGAGATGACTGGATGGCATCACTGACTCAATGGACGTGAGTCTGAGTGAAGTTCCCGGAGTTGGTGCTGGACAGGGAGGCCTGGCGTGCTGTGATTCATGGGGTCGCAAAGAGTCGGACACGACTGAGCGACTTCACTTTCACTTTCACTAAGAGTAATTAACATTAAGTAGAATATTTCCAGAGAAGGCAATGGCAACCCACTCCATTACTCCTGCCTGTAAAATCCCATGGACGGAGGGGCCTGGTGCGCTACAATCCATGGGGTTGCGAAGAGTCGGACACAACTGAGCCACTTCACTTTCACTTTTCACTTTCCTGCATTGGAGAAGGAAGTGGCAACCCACTCCAGTGTTCTTGCCTGGAGAATCCCAGGGACGGCAGAGCCTGGTGGGCTGCCGTCTATAGGGTCACACAGAGTCGGACACGACTGAATTGACTTAGCAGCAGCAGCAGCAGCATAATATTTCCATTGTACCTAGGTTCAATATAAGTTAAATATTATTATATCTTTTACAAGTTTGTCAGCAAGGGAATTACCTCGAGTGAAGAAACTTCTAAAAAATGTAAATGAGATATGAGCCTTTAGATAAACTCTATCGAGAAAAATTGTGCTTTAGGAATGTCTGTCTAAAATAGTCTCTTCGGATTGGGGTAACTTGAATTTCTAAGGGTTGTGCTAAACTAAGTGTATGAAGTCTATTGAATAGCTAGGTCATTTCCAAATAAAATAGAATTTTGAAACATTTATTACTGAACACCAATTTCGTCTTACAGAGAAACTACAGAGATTTGGGACTAAAAATGAATATTTGGTGCCTTCTTAAAATGTTCTAAGAAAGCAAAGGTTTTAGAAATTATCACTGGTATTTATGCTTACCAATCTATAAAACGTTAATATAAAAGTCAGTTATTGGTTGCTTAAGGAAAGTAGGAAGTGTGTTTTCGGTAAAGAAAGTATGAGGAATGGAACTGCATTTTGTGAAGGGAAAAGGAAGTAAGCCTGACTTACAGGTGGCTTTTTAGGATGCAAGAACAAAATAATGAGTACAGGAAAGTGGTAAGAAGGTTTGTGCAAAGTGAACCATGAGAAAAGAGTTTTGTGCATGGTTTAAAATAAGTTTAAAATAAATTTAATTAAGTTTACTTTTTAAATAAAGTAAGCTGGTGCAACACTTGAATTTAGCTTTTATTTTAAGATGACACCTTTTCTTCAGATATTGAACTGCCTTTGATAATAGATTTAAGTGTCTTTATCTCTTAAATGATCTGTTCTGAAATTCGTGGTTGTTACTTTGGCTAAGTGAATAGCTATGGTTTCACAATGACCTATAATCCTATCTGACTGAGTGTTCTAAACCTTTTTGATAATTGTTGATAAAACTTCCTAAATCATTCTAATGAAGAACTTGATTTCTGGCTAACTTTGTGATGCTTCAGAGGGCCCCTGAAACATCCCAAAGAAGGATATTACACTAAATAGGTTCATTTTGTATACAGAATTACATGAGGAGTATTGTCAAGTGAGTAATAAGTCTCGGGTTATATTGTATGGTAAATGTTACTAATATAGATATCCCAGAAACTGTATGGAGTTCCTAAAATTCTGATATGTTTGAGTAAAATGTTATCAGGCATAATTCTAGTTTTCTATTATCTCAAAATAATCTAATATCTCAAAATATTGTCATAGCACAAACCAAGTTTTGCAAAACCGCTTCCTATTCAAGAAGATTTATAGTAAGGACTTTTGGATAAATACTAGTTTCTGAACTGGATAAGGATTCTAATGGAAAACCTGATGACTTCACAAAGGTTAACAAAAGGATTGAATGAACTGGTGAATATGCTTATAAAATTTATGGTGTCTATCTGAAAAATTACTGATTTAAATCTGTGTTTTCCAGCTGTAAGGAAGAAAAAAAAAAAAACAAAAAACTTCCCCTCAAACTAATTAAGACAGTAATTTGGTAAAGTTATATTTTATAAATAAATTGAAACATTTATCTTTTCTATCTGAACCCTCCAGAGATTGGAAGCTCTTAGTTTCCAGTTTACTTAACTTTATCAGATAAGTTAGGAAGGCTATCTCACTAACAGGTACAGAAATCTCATGGAATTTTGGAGACCTTGAGAAGGGAGGAATTCACTTAGATTTGTTAGGCAAAATTTGTGATAAGCCTTTGGCATGACTTTCCTAGCCCTAAAGGTTTTATTTTAAAAGTTCAGTCTGAGACTTTATAAAAGTTTCAGCAAAGCAAAAGGGTCTATGATCAATTATGATTCTATAAATCATCAGGCCAAGTCTGTTGAGATCAGACCTATATCACAAACAAGTCTTAATTTGGTTATGTTCAGTAAAAATGACCATGATTTTATGGAGCAAAAGATGTTTCAATGAATGTTAAATCACAGTTTTTTAATGGAGGTCTGTATCTACCAATGGTCATTTCCTGGATAGTTCTTTGCTGTTAGGGTATATTAATGTAAAATTTAATTGAATTATTAAAGGACACTCTAGGGTTGTTTCTGAAGCTTCTTTCAGTAATCTGTCTTTGGATGAAGATCAGATGCCTCACACAAGACCTGTAACCAAGACTGGGAGAAGACATAATTTAAGGAACTGTCTCCAACCTGGATGGAAGGACCTTTCTGTCAGGTACTCTTAACTAGCTCAAGCCCAGGGAAATTGACTCGGGTTAACTCCCACTTCAAAGGCCCCTAAGCTAGACCAGTCTATAGAGAGGCCTGCTGACCTCAAACTCATCTTAAAACAATGCTCAGAGGTAACTACACTACACTAGGATGAGAAGAAGACAACATCAGAAGTAGACAGCTTGCCCAAGATGCTGATGTGACTTGTATGATCATTTATAATGTTTGCTTGATTCCTTGGACCTACGCCTATCAATCAAATGTTTTCTATCATGGACATGATTCTATGCTAGTTTAAAACTCAATCCAATTGTTGGGTTGTGGCCACTTACCTGTGTCTAGTACTTCTGGGTTACCTTGGTGGATTGGGTAGGGCTCGGTGGATTAGATTTCTAGGGCTCAGATTGGATATCCCCTAAGAAATTTATTTAGATGAGAGTTCAGTCATGTTCTATCTATTCATTAGATTACTAAATGGGATCCTCTCACCTGGCCAATTAACAATACCTGCTCTGATGCTGGCCATAGATTTAAGTTTTCTCTTAGGGTCATTCAAACTCAGTCGGAATGACAAGCTGTCTCAATAAAAAATTAGCCTCTCATCTGTTAAAAGGAAAAGACCCACAGTTATGGGAAGAATCTACATGGTTAACACCAGACTATGGTCATTTAAGTCTAAAAGCTCCTCTAAGCTGGGAATGGTTAAATCATACTAACAATAATCAACCTGGTCATTATGAGACAAGGCTGGGTGCTTTGGGAACTATACCCTTAGAGAGAGTGATTGGTAGGCAACTCAGTGGATTTGTGGCACTAATTTATGGCCTTTACATCTACAGGGGTGGATATGAAGGTGTAGCCTGAGATTCCTATGAATTTAAGGTCATACACATTAACAAATTAGAGGTAACCCTAACCAATCTACCATTGGTATGAACCCAGTGGGTCAAAGATCTGTATTCTACTGGAATGACCATTTAGCAGCTTTATGTGTGTGTGTGTGTTTGTGTGTTTATGTGTGCCTTCATTGGGGTTGGAGGATGTATTTGGCCATATCGGAGCCTTAACTTTCATAAGCTTTAAATGATAGTATCTGGGCTATTAGCCTATTGAATTCTGAGATCTCTATGATAAGAAAGACAGTGTCTCATAACTTCAAGGCCCTTTACACCTTCTAGCATCTCAGGAAAATATCTGTGCTATAATTCAAAGTGAATCCTATATTTTCATACCTGATAAATCCTTTAATGTAACACATTTGATGAACCACATGAAAAATCAGATTTCTGCTTTAAGTGATTCATTCCCTAGTCTTGATCATCTTTTTTAAAAAACTGGTTTGGTGTGGGAGGCTAATGGCTAAAATATTTACTTTTAATTCCACTAATGTTATTAACTATACCATTTGCATTTTGCTTGTTTGACAAGATTATTATTTCTTGTACTACCAAGTGTATGACTGAAGCTCCAATGAAAATGATGACTAGACATGAAGCAGTTGATCAAATGTGTAGCTCAATATATGATCAATGATTGTAATAATGTAACTCTAGATATGGGAAGATCCAATGAAAGGGAATACTTTCCTGGACCCTAACTAGAAGACAGGTGTCCAGAGATCTTTGACTATTAAGACCTAGTCCAGTAATAGCACATTGAGTGGCCTATCAACAAAAAACTTCTTCAGAACTGGGAATGAGCTTTCCCAGCAATGTGGGACAAAATGGTCATGAAGTGCCACCCAAAGTATGGCCGGATTTATGACCACAAAGGGGCTGTGTCAATTACAAATTGGCATTTACCAAGAGCATTTCAAATGACTGAACAAAGGCATTTGCCATCTGCCTCTATGGAGACTGAACCCCATGCTGCCATGGCTGTTGACCTTCAACAACCCCTGAGGGAATTCAGGGTGGAGTGAGGTACTCTGTGCTCCATGGAATCTGGTGGAACAGGTCTTTAGATAGTTGGATGTTTCTACGAACAGATTTTATGATCTCAATCCTTGCATCTCCTCATATCTATCAGAGATTAGTCGCTCAGTCGTGTCCAACTCTTTGCGACCCCATGAATCGTAGCATGCCAGGCTTCCCTGTCCATCACCAACTCCCGGAACATCACTCAGACTCACGTCCATCGAGTCAGTGATGCCATTCAGCCAACTCATCCTCTGTCGTCCCCTTCTCCTCCTGCCCCCAGTCCCTCCCAGCATCAGAGTATTTTCCAATGAGTCAACTCTTCACATGAGGTGGCCAAAGTACTGGAGTTTCAGATTTAGCATCAGTCCTTCCAAAGAAATCCCAGGGCTGATCTTCTTCAGAATGGACTGGTTGGATCTCCTCACAGTCTAAGGGACTCTCAAGAGTCTTCTCCAACACCACAGTTCAAAAGCATCAATTCCTTGGTGCTCAGCCTTCTTCACAGTCCAATTCTCACATCCATACATGACCACAGGAAAAACCATAGCCTTGACTAGACAAACCTTTGTTGGCAAAGTAATGTCTCTGCTTTTGAATATGCTATCTAGGTTGGTCATAACTTTCCTTCCAAGGAGTAAGCGTCTTTTAATTTCATGGCTGCAGTCATCATCTGCAGTGATTTTGGAGCCCAGAAAAATAAAGTCTGACACTGTTTCCACTGTTTCCCCATCTATTTCCCATGAAGTGATGGGACCGGATGTCATGATCTTTGTTTTCTGAATGTTGAGCTTTAAGCCAACTTTTTCACTCTCCACTTTCACTTTCATCAAGAGGCATTTTAGTTCCTCTTCACTTTCTTCCATAAGGGTGGTGTCATCTGCATATCTGAGGTTATTGATCTTTCTCTCAGCAATCTTGATTCCAGTTTGTGTTTCTTCCAGTCCAGCATTTCTCATGATGTACTCTGCATAGAAGTTAAATAAGCAGGGTGACAATATACAGGCTTGATGAACTCCTTTCCTATTTGGAACCAGTCTGTTGTTCCATGTCCAGTTCTAACTGTTGCTTCCTGACCTGCATACAAATTTCTGAAGAGGCAGATCAGGTGGTCTGGTATTCCCATCTCTTTCAGAATTTTCCACAGTTTATTGTGATCCACACAGTCAAAGGCTTTGGCATAGTCAATAAAGCAGAAAGAGATGTTTTTCTGGAACTCTCTTGCTTTTTCTATGATCCAGCGGATGTTGGCAATTTGATCTCTGGTTCCTCTGCCTTTTCTAAAACCAGCTTGAACATCAGGAAGTTCACGGTTCACATATTGCTGAAGCCTGGCTTGGAGAATTTTGAGCATTACTTTACTAGCCTGTGAGATGAGTGCAATTGTGCAGTAGTTTGAGTGTTCTTTGGCATTGCCTTTCTTTGGGATTGGAATGAAAACTGACTTTTTCCAGTCCTGTGGCCACTGCTGAGTTTTCCAAATTTGCTGGCATATTGAGTGCCACACTTTCACAGCCTCATCTTTCAGGATTTGGAGTAGCTCAACTGGAATTCCATCACCTCCACTAGCTTTGTTCGTAGTGATGCTTTCTAAGGCCCACTTGACTTCACATTCCAGGATATCTGGCTCTAGGTCAGTGATCACACCATCGTGATTATCTGGGTCGTGAAGATCTTTTTTGTACAGTTCTTCTGTGTATTCCTGCCACCTCTTCTTAATATCTTCTGCTTATGTTAGGTCCATACCATTTCTGTCCTTTATCGAGCCCATCTTTGCATGAAATGTTCCTTTGGTATCTCTGATTTTCTTGAAGAGATCCCTAGTCTTTCCCAATCTGTTGTTTTCCTCTATTTCTTTGCATTGATCGCTGAAGAAGGCTTTCTTATCTCTTCTTGCTATTCTTTGGAACTCTGCATTCAGATGCTTATATCTTTCCTTTTCTCCTTTGCTTTTGGCTTCTCTTCTTTTCACAGCTATTTGTAAGGCCTCCCCAGACAGCCATTTGCTTTTTTGCATTTCTTTTTCATGGGAATGGTCTTGATCCCTGTCTCCTGTACAATGTCACGAACCTCATTCCATAGTTCATCAGGCACTCTATCTATCAGATCTAGGCCCTTAAATCTATTTCTCATTTCCACTGTATAATCATAAGGGATTTGATTTAGGTCATACCTGAATGGTCTAGTGCTTTTCTGTACTTTCTTCAATTTCAGTCTGAATTTGGCAATAAGGAGTTCATGGTCTGAGCCACAGTCAGCTCCTGGTCTTGGTTTTGCTGACTGTATAGAGCTTCTCCATCTTTGGCTGCAAAGAATATAATCAATCTGATTTCGATGTTGACCATCTGGTGATGTTCATGTATAGAGTCTTCTCTTGTGTTGTTAGAAGAGGGTGTTTGTTATGACCAGTGCATTTTCTTGACAAAACTCTTTAGTCTTTGCCCTGCTTCATTCCGTATTCCAAGGCCAAATTTGCCCGTTACTCCAGGTGTTTCTTGACTTCCTACTTTTGCATTCCAGTCCCCTATAATGAAAAAGACATCTTTTTTGGGTGTTAGTTCTAAAAGGTCTTGGAGGTCTTCATAGAACCGTTCAACTTCAGCTTCTTCAGCGTTACTGGTTGGGCCATAGACTTGGATTACTGTGATATTGAATGGTTTGCTTTGGAAACAAACAGAGATCATTCTGTCATTTTTGAGATTGCATCCAAGAACTGCATTTTGGAGTCTTTTGTTGACCATGATGGCCACTCCATTTCTTTTGAGGGATTCCTGCCCGCAGTAGTAGATATAATGGTCATCTGAGTTAAATTCACCCATTCCAGTCCATTTCAGTTTGCTGATTCCTAGAATGTCGACATTCACTCTTGCCATCTCTTGTTTGACCACTTCCAATTTGCCTTGATTCATGGACCTGACATTCCAGGTTCCTATGCAATATTCCTCTTTACAGCATCGGACCTTGCTTCTATCACCAGTCACATCCACAGCTGGGTATTGTTTTTGCTTTGGCTCCATCCCTTCATTCTTTCTGGAGTTATTTCTCCACTGATCTCCAGTAGCATATTGGGCACCTACTGACCTGGGGAGTTTCTTTCAGTATCCTATAATTTTGCCATTTCCTACTGTTCATGGGGTTTTCAAGGCAAGAATACTGAAGTGGTTTGCCATTCCCTTCTCCACTGGACCACTTTCTGTCAAATCTCTCCACCATGACCCTCCCGTCTTGGGTTGCCCCACGGGCATGGCTTAGTTTCATTGAGTTAGACAAGGCTGTGGTCCTAGTGTGATTAGATTGACTAGTTTGCCTTGGAAACAAACAGAGATCATTCTGTCGTTTTTGAGACATACTTATTGACTATGAGTACCTCATATCTATAGCAGCACTAAATTGCTTCATGATGACATCAGATCTTCATGACTAACAAGAAAACCTTTTGTAAAATGAGTGCTTCATGCTATTGAACTCCCCCTTCACCAAAAGCTTATATATTCATTTTCTCCCATTGCCGTTTTGGACCAGTCTCTCAGAGCTATCTGAGATGCTGCCTCCTGGACTGCAGTCCTCCTTTTGCCCCCAAATAAAACTTAATTCACAGCTTTCAAGTTGTACATCTTTTTTAGTTGACACCACCAAACCTCTGCCATCCCCTTCTCTCATGCAAAATGCTGGGATGGATAAAGCACAAGCTGGAATCAAGATTGCTGGGAGAAATATCAATAACCTCAGATATGCAGATGACACCACCCTAACGGTAGAAAGCAAAGAGAAACTAAAGAGCCTCTTGATGAAGGTGAAAGAGGAGAGTGAAAAAGCTGGCTTAAAACTCAATATTCAGAAAACTAAGATCATAGCATCCATTCCCATCACTTCATGGCAAATAGATAGGAAAAGAAAATAGAAACAGTGACAGACCATGTTTTCTTGGACTCCAAAATCACCATGGATGATGACTGCAGCCATGAAATTAAAAGATGTTTGCTCCTTGGAAGAAAAGCTATGACAAGTCTAGACCACGTATTAAAAAGCAGAGGTATCACTTTGCCAACAAAGGTCCATATAATCAAAGCTATGGTTTTTCTGGTAGTCATATACAGATGTGAGAGTTGAACCATAAAGAAGGCTGAGTACCAAAGAATTGATAATTTCAAACCATGGTGCTGGAGAAGACTCTTAAGAGTTCCTTGGGCTTCAAGGAGATCAAACCAATAAATCCTAAAGGAAATCAACCCTGAATATTCATCAGAATGACTGAAGCTGAAGCTAAAGCTCTAATACTTTGGCCACCTATGTGAAGAGCCAACTTATTGGAAAAGACCCTGATGCTGAGAAAGATTGAAGGCAGGAGGAGAAGGGAGTGACAGAGAATAAGATGGTTGGATGGTATCACCAACTCAGTGGACATGAGTTTGAGCAAAATCCAGGAGATAGTAAGGACAAGGAGCTTGCTGCAGTCCATGGGGTCACAAAGAGTTGAACATGACTGAGCAACTAAATCAAAAGACACGGGGTGGCTGATTGGGTAATAAAATAAAACACATTTACACGCTAATTATGAGATTCATATAAGAACTAAAGACACACACAGACTGAAAGAGAGGGGATGGAAAAAGATATTTCATGCAAACATAAATGATAAGAAAGGAGGGGGCATTAGTACTCATATCAGTCAAAATACACTTTAAAACGAAAAATAGACAAAGAAAGGCATTATATAATGATAAAGGAACTAATACAAGAAGAGGATATTACAGTCATTAACTTAGATGCATCAAATACAGGCACACATAAATATATACAGAAGACAATATACAACAATATAACAAAAATAGGGATGTTAGTACCTCACTTATATCAGTGAACAGATCATCCATATAGAACATAAATAAGGCAACGGTGACCTTAAATTACACAACAGATGAGGAGGACTTAATGGATATGGACATCCCATCCCAAAAGAACAAATTTCACATTCTTTTCAACTGCACATGGAACGTTTTCCAGAAGAGATCATATACTTGACACAAAAACAAGTCTCAAGAAATTTAGATGAACAGAACTTTTATCAGGCATTCTTTCTGACTACCATGGTATAAAATTAGAAATCAACTACAGGAAGAAAAATGGGAAAAGCACAAATACATGGAGACAACAAAATATTACTAAAAAGAAAAGGACAATAAAGAAATCAAAGATGACATCAGAAAATACCTGAAGAAAGACAAGACAAATGAAAATGTAAAACACAGCTTTCCAAAATATATGAGATACAGCAAAAGCAGTTCTACAAGATAAGTATACAGCTTTGCAGTCGTATGTCAAGAAAAAAAATCTAAAATGAACAATCTAACTTTCTATCTAAAGAAGTAGAAAAACAAAAACAAAGCCAAAAGTCCACAGAAAGAAGGAAACAATAAAGATCCGGAAAATATAAAATACAGACAAAAAACGCAATAGAAAGTATTAATGAAACCAAGAACTTGTTCTTTGAAAAGATAAACAAAATTGATAACCCTTAAGCCAGGCTTACCAATAAGTAAACAGAGAGGCCTCAAATAAAATAAGAAATGAAAGAGGAAAAATAACAACTGATTGCATAGAGTTACAAAAAATTATAAGATAAAACTATGAAGAGTTACAAGCCAATAAACAGGACAACCTAGAATAAATGGATAAATTTCTAGAAGCATATAAACTTCCAAGGCTGAATCAAGAAAAATTAGACAATCTATAAAGATGAATCACTAGGAATGAAAGAAAAATTTTAATTAAAAAAAAAAATCTCTCAGCAAACAAAAGTTTAGAACCAGATGATTTCACAGGTGAATTCCACCAAGCATATAAAGAGCTATAGTGATTAATTAAAAAAACTGCAGAGGAAGAAACACTCGCAAATTCATTCCATGATGCTACTATTACCCTGATACCAAAACCAGACAAAGACACTACAAAAAAGAAAACTATAAGACAATATTTCTGATGAATTTACAGGCAATGCTGCTGCTGCTAAGTCACATCAGTCATGTCCAACTCTGTGCGACCCCATAGATGGCAGCCCAATGGGCTCCCCTGTCCCTGGGATTCTCCAGGCAAGAACACTGGAGTGGGTTGCCATTTCCTTCTCTAATTAAAGACAATAATCCTTAACAAATATTAGCAAACTGAATCCAACACTATATATATAAAAGATTATGCTCCATGGTTAAGTGAGATTTATTCTAGGGATGCAAAGATAGTTCAATCTGCGAATTAATTAAAGTGATACACCATATTAACATAAGGAAGAATAAAATCATGTGATAATCACAATAGACTCAGAGAAAGTATTTGACAAAATTTAATATCCATTCATGATTGAAACTCTCATTAAAGCTGGTATAGTGGGAATAAAACCCAATATAATTAAAGTCATTTATGACAAACCCATAGCTAACATCACACTCGAAACTGAAAAGCTGAAATCTTTTACTCTAAAATTAGGAAAAAGACATAGATACTCACTCTTACTTTCTTTATTTAACATAGTATTTGAAATCCTAGCCACACAACATAAAACAAATACACATGAAAGAAATATAAAAGGCCTCCAAATTAGACAGGAAGAAGTAAAACTGTTGCTATTTAAAGATGATATGATACTATATATAGAAAACCCTAAGGTCTCCACCATAAAACAAAGAATTCAACATAAGTTGAATAAATGAATTAAACAAAGTTACATGATTAATACCTAGAAGTCTGTTGTTTTTCTATACACTAATAATGAATTATTAGAGAAACTATTTTAAAGTTCCATTTACAATCACACCAGGAATAAAACTAGAAAGAAACTTAACCAAGGAGGTGGAAGACCTACACTGTGAAATCATAAAATAATAATGAAGGGATTTGAAAATCATACCAAAAATGAAAAGCTATACCTTGTTCTTAGATTGGAAGAATTAAGACTGGTGTACTGTCCATATTACTTAAAGCAATCTATAGATTTAATACAATTCCTATCAAAAAACCTATGACATTTTCCATAGAACTAGAATATATCCTAAAACTTATGTGGAGCCACAAAGACCTGGAATTGCCAAAACTATCTTGAGGAAAAAGAACAAAGTTAGAGGCATCATCTTCCAAGCCTTCACACTATACTACAAAGCTACAATAATCAAAACCATGCGGGACTGGCTCATAAACAGACACACAGACAATAAGCCCAGAAGTAAACCCATGCACTATGTTAAATTAAAATATGACGAAGAAGGCAGGAACATACAATAGAGAAAGAAAGTATTTTCAATAACTGGAGCTGGGAAAATAGGACAGCTACATGTAAAAGAAAGAGTAGAACATTACATGCATCATATACAACAATATACTCAAAATATATTGAATGTAAGATCTGAAACCATAGAACTCCTAGAAGAGATCACATGCAGAACATTCTTTGACATAAACCGTAGCAATATTTTTTGAATATGTCTTCTAAGGCAAAAGAAACAAAAGTAAAAATAAATACATGTGACCTAATTAAACTTAAAAGCTTTTTGCACAGCAAAGGAAAGGATAAACAAAATAAAAAGACAACCTACGGAGAGGGAGAAAACATTTGCAAATTATACAACCATTGCTGCTGCTGCTGCTAAGTCGCTTCGGTCGTGTCCGACTCTTTGTGACCCCATGAATTGCAGCACGCCAGGCCTCCCTGTCCATCACCAACTCCCAGAGTTCACTCAAACTCACGTCCTTTGAATCAGTGATGCCATCCAGCCATCTCATCCTCTGTCGTCCTCTTCTCCTCCTGCCCCAAATCCCTCCCAGCATCAGGGTCTTTTCCAATGAGTCAACTCTTCACATGAGGTGGCCAAAGTATTGGAGTTTCAGCTTCAGCATCAGTTCTTCCAATGAACAGCCAGGACTGATCTCCTTTAGAATGGACTCGTTGGATCTCCTTGCAGTCCAAGGGACTCTCAAGAGTCTTCACCACAGTTCATAAGCATCAATTCTTTGGCGCTCAGCTTTCTTCATAGTCCAACTCTCACATCCATACATGACCACTGGAAAAACCATAGCCTTGACTAGATGGACCTTTGTTGGCAAAGTAATGTCTCTGCTTTTGAATATGCTATCTAGGTTGGTCATAACTTTCTTCCAAGGAGTAAGTGTCTTTAATTTCATAGCTGCGGTCACCATCTGCAGTGATTTTGAGCCCCCCCAAAATAAAGTCTGACACTGTTTCCACTGTTTCCCCATCTATTTCCCATTAAGAAGTGGGACCAGATGCCATGATCTTCATTTTCTGGATGTTTCGCTTTAAGCCAACTTTTCCACTCTCCTCTTTCACTTTCATCAAGAGGCTTTTTAGTTCCTCTTTATTTTCTGCCATAAGGGTGGTGTCATCTGCATATCTAAGGTTATTGATGTTTCTCCCAGCAATCTTGATTCCAGCTTGTGCTTCTTCCAGCCCAGCATTTCTCATGATGTACTCTGCATATAAGTTAAATAAGCAGGCTGACAATATACAGCCTTGACGTACTCCTTCTCCTATTTGGAACCAGTCTGTTGTTCCATGTCTAGTTCTAACTGTTGCTTCCTGACCTGCATATAGGTTTCTCAAGAGGCAGGTCAGGTGGTCTGGTATTCTTATCTGTTTCAGAATTTTCCACAGTTTATTGTGATCCAGGGGTTAATATATAAAGTATATACACAGCTCATACAATTTAATATTAAAAAACTCAAAAATGGACAGAAGACTCAAATAGACACTTTTCTGAAGAAGACGTACAGATAGCCATCAAGCACATAAAAAATGTTCAACCTCACTTATCATTAGAGAAGTATAAATCAAAACCATCCTGAGATACCACCTCACACCTGTTAAAATGGCTCTCATCAAAATTCAGACTGGTAGTTAGGGTTTGACATGTATACATTTTTATATTTAAAATAGATAATCAACAGGGACCTATTATATAGCACAGAGAATGCAGCTCAATATTCTGTAATAACCTAAATGGGAAAATAATATGAAAAAGATTAGATACATTTATATGTATAAATGAATCACTTTGCTGTATACCTGAAACTAATGCAATATTGTTAACTATGTTCCAATATAAAATAAAGTTTAAAAATAATTACAGCTAACTACAAAAAAACGTCGATAAAGTAACCCAAGTGCCCATCAACAGATGAATGAATAATGAAGATATGATATACATATATACAATAGAATACTACTCGTCCACAAAGAAAAATAAAATTCTGCCATTGCCATAATGTTGGCTGAATTAGAGTGTATTATGCTTCAGAGAAGGCAATGGCACCCCACTCCAGTACTCTTGCCTGGAAAATCCCATGGACGGAGAAGCCTGGTAGGCTGCAGTCCATGGGGTCTCTAAGAGTCGGACACGACAGAGTGACTTCACTTTTACTTTTCACTTTCATGCATTGGAGAAGGGAATGGCAACCCACTCCAGTGTTCTTGCCTGGACTATCCCAGGGACGGCAGAGCCTGGTGGGCTGCCGTCCATGGGGTCGCACAGAGTCAGACACGACTGAAGCGACTTAGCAGCAGCAGCAGCATGCTTAGTGAAATAAGTCAAAGACAAATATGATATCACTTAAATGTGGAATATAAAAATATAAAACAAATAAAGGAATATATAACAAAACAGAAAGAGACTCATAGATACAGAGAACAAATTACTGGTTACCAGATAGGAGGGGCAAGATAAGGGTATGGGATTAAGAGGCATAACATACTATACATAAAAAAAAATATATATATATACAAAACAGGTAAAAACAGCTATTTTTATAACTTTAATTGGAATCAGTTCATTGGAATATAACCTATAAAAAGATTGAAACTGTATGTTGTACATCTGAAACCAATATAGTATTGTAAATCAATTATAATTCAATGAAAATAAATTTTAAAAATAAAATATATGATGATTTGTTGGTAAAAAAGAGAATATATTGAAAAACTGAAATAGAATAATAATATGTAAATAAAACAATGAAAATGGCTAAAATATTAGCAAGCAATACTTAAAAGGAAGATTACAATAACCCACATAGATAAAACAGTACTCCCTTATCAGGAGCAGAAAATTAGAAATCTTTAAAAATAGCATTTTTTTTCATGTATTATCATGTTTAAAATTCTTTAAGTTTGAGATATTCAGTGTGATTTAGAATACAGAAAAATGCACATGTTCTAAGCACTAATACAAAAGAACAATACTTTAAAATTGACTAGTATATACCAGGAAATGTTTTTTGAGTGTGTATATACACACACACATATATAGACATATATAGATATAAATATGCATATATAGACATATATCAGCTAAAATAAATATAAATACATATCTATACAGATACCTAACTTTCTAGCTATATATAAATCATCATCTGATTTTTAGTAATCACTTTGGAAGTATTGTTGGTGTGCACATCTATAGAATATAAACATGTATATTCTTAACAACCTTATAAGACAAGTACTCATTTTAGCCTCTGTTTCCAAGTGATAAAATCAAGTCACAGAAAGGTTAAATAACTTGCCAAGATCATACAACTACCAAATAGGTTTTTACATTCTTACCAACAATGTGTCAAGTGTTTGTATTTCTCTACAACCTTACTAACACCTACCTTTTGCTTTTTGATAAGAGTCATTCTAACAGTTATGAGGTGATGGCTCACTGTAGTTTTGATTTGCATTACCCTGATGATCAGTGTTTTGAGGACCTTTTCACATAACTGCTAGCCAGTTGTGAGTCATCTTTGGAGAAATGTCTAATTGTGTCATTAGACCTTTTAAAAATCAGGTTGCCCTGGGAATTTTTGTTTTTTGTTTTCTGCTATTGAATTGTAGGATTTCCTTATACATTTTGGATATTTACACTTATCAGATATATAATTTGCAGATATTTCTTCCCATCCCTTAAGTGGTCTTTTATCCTACTCATTATATTTCCTGAGCAAAAGCTTTTGAATTTGATGCAGTCTCTCTTGTCTACTTTTTGTTTTTGCCTTTGGTTTCCTATCAATGAGATCACTGTCAGAACCAATATCATGATGATTTCTCCCTGTATTTTCTGCTAGACTGTTATAATTTTAGATCTTATGCTTAATGATTCATTCAATTTTGAGTGGATTTTTGTGTATGGTATAAGATAGGAATTCAATTTCATTCTTTGGTCTGTGGATACGCAATTTACCAGCACTGTTTGTTGAAGAGACTATCATTTTCCCATTGTGTATTCTTGGCACCCTTATTAAGATAAGCTGATTATATATTAATGAGTATTTCTGGGCTGTATATTCTATCCCACTAATCTGTTGGTCTAAGTTTAGGCTGCTGCTGCTAAGTCGCTTCAGTTGTGTTCAACTCTGTGTGACCACGTAGACGGCAGCCCACCAGGCTCTCCCGTCCCTGGGATTCTCCAGGCAAGAACACTGGAGTGGGTTGCCATTTCCTTCTCCAATGCATGAAAGTGAAAAGTGAAAGTGAAGTCGCTCAGTCGTGTCGGACTCTTTAGCATCCCCATGGACTGCAGCCCACCAGGCTCCTCCGTCCATGGGATTCTCCAGGCAAGAGTACTGGAGTAGTTCCATATTATTTTAATTACTGTAGCTTTGCAATGTATTTTGAAATCAGGAAGTATAACATCTCCAGCTTTATTCATTTTCCTCAATATCATTTTGGCTCTTCTGTCTTTTGTGGTTCCACATGAATTTTAAGGTTGTTTTTTCTATTTTTATAAAATACGCCATTGAGATTCCTTAAAAGATGCCATTTTGATGAGAGTAGCATTGAATTTCAAGAAGGCAGTGGCACCCCACTCCAGTACTCCTGCCTGGAGAATCCCATGGATGGAGGAGCCTGGTAGGCTGTGGTCCATGGGGTCGCGAAGAGTCTGACACAACTGAGCAACTTGGCTTTCACTTTTAACTTTCACGCATTGGAGAAGGAAATAGCAACCCACTCCAGTGTTCTTGCCTGGAGAATCCCAGGGACAGTGGAGTCTGGTGGGCTGCCATCTACGGGGTCGCACAGAGTTGGACACGACTGAAGCAACTTAGCAGCAGCAGCAGCATTGAATCTGTAAATCACTTTTGTTGAGTATATGCATACAATTGAATATCAATCAATCTTAAAAGAAAAGGAAGTTGTATCATTTGCAACAACATGGATGTATCTGGAAAACATTATTCTAAAAGTGAAATAAATCACAGAAGGAGAAATACTGCTTGGTTCCTCTTGTATGAGGCATCTAAAAGTCAAACTTATAGAAGCAAATGAGAATGGTGGTGGGTGGAGGAGGGAGAATATGGAGAGGAGTTGTTCACTGGGTGTAAAGTTATACAAGATGAGTAAGTTCTAAAGTGCCAATAGATAAAATATAGTACTGTGCATTAAGAATTTTCAAAAGTTTGTTGTGATCTGTACTGTCAAAGGCTTTGGCATAGTCAATAAAGTAGAAGTAGATGTTTTTCTGGAACTCTCTTGCTTTTTCAATGATCCAACAGATGCTGGCAATTTGATCTCTGGTTCCTCTGCCTTTTCTAAAACCAGCTTGAACATCTGGAAGTTCACGGTTCATGTACTATTGAAGCCTGGCTTGGAGAATTTTGAGCATTACTGTGCTAGCATGTGAGATGAGTGCAATTGTGTGCGTTTGAGAATTCTTTGGCATTGCCTTTCTTTGGGATTGTAATGAAAACTGACCTTTTCCAGTCCTGTGGCCACTGTTGAGTTTTCCAAATTTGCTGGCATATTGAGTGCAGCACTTTCACAGCATCATCTTTTAGGATATGAAATAACTCAACTGGAATTCCATCACCTCCAAACAGTGACAGACTTTATTTTGGGGGGCTCCAAAATCACTGCAGATGGTGACTGCAGCCATGAAATTAAAAGACATTTGATCCTTGGGAGAAAAGTTATGACCAACCTAGATAGCATATTCAAAAGCAGAGACATTACTTTCCCAACAAAAGTCTGTCTAGTCAAGGCTATGGTTTTTCCAGTGGTCATGTATGGATGTGAGAGTTGGACTATAAAGAAAGCTGAGCACTGAAGAATTGATGCTTTTGAACTGTGGTGTTGGAAAAGACTCTTGAGAGTCCCTTGGACTGCAAGGAGATCCAACCAGTCTATCCAAAGGAAATCAGTTCTGAATATTCATTGGATGGACTGATGCTGAAGCTGAAACTCCAATACTTTGGCCACCTGATGCAAAGAACTAACTCACTTGAAAAGACCCTGATGCTGGGAAAGATTAAAGGTGGGAGGAGAAGGGGATGACGGAGGATGAGATGGTTGTATATGTGAGTATATACCAAGTATATGAAAAATAATTATGAAATAAAACATGAAATTAATAATTGTAGATACCTCTGGAGGCATCATATGAAAGAGTGGAAAGAAACTCATGTTTTCAATGTATGTTTATCTTAATTCTATTACAAATAAAATGTTTTCATAAGTAACTTATATACTTAAAATGTATAAAGCCATTCATGCTATTTATTTCATGGATCTCATTCTTTAGGAATGAGCCAGACAATTCAGTGGAGTTTTCTTTTGCTTACACAGGCTAGTTGAATATTTTAGAGAATATAAAGCTACATACATTCACAAAGGTCTAATGTTGGATTTTGAGATTAAGTTAAGGGAGAAAACACTCACTGGCATTCATTCAGATTCCTCATATAATACATTAAGCAATTTTAGTAATTCTTACAAAGTAGTTGAAGACTGAAGTATGTTTTCCCAAAATGTGCTTTACCTATTTAAACTGGATTAAATCCCAGCATTTGTCTTTTTTTTTTTTTCCTCCTGAACTGGTCAGAGGAATGCCTGAATTGTCTTTATTGGACTTTGATTAGCTCCCATTTGCTTTTGATTTCTGTCTGCAAGAAGTGTGGTATTTCCTTCTGTTTATACTCCAAGTCTTATTCCATAGCCTGCTAGAACAGAAAGAAATGTTAATCACTTCTCCCCAGGCCCAAAATAGAACAGCTAACCTACGGGATCTGATCTTTACCTCTAAACAACAAATTAATTCTCTCAGATCTTTTCTCCTAAGACATATACCTTAACACTGCACGCCGCTGAACTCTGTGGTTTTACAAAAACATCACTGAACTCCTAGACCCAGAAGGAGTTGCAGGAGCAAGGAAGTCACTATTTACCTCTGTCCTCAAAGCTCTCATCCTTGATCTGCTTCTGAGCTTGTGTTCTGATGCACATTTTTCATTTTCTTAAAGATAAAAACAGGAAAAACTTCCTCTCAACTCTTCTCCCACTGACACTCCAGAGTTTATTTTGCTTGGTATAAAATATATTGCATGGAGAACTGTGCTCCTCAATTAAGTTCATCTTTAAGGTCTTTCAAAACAAGCCCTTGGGTCAGGTGAGCAAAGAATCGTGAGCCAGTGCTCTTTGAACTAGCATCTCAACTCTAACAGAGAACATCCACAGCAACACTGCTTGTGAAGTCAAATAAATAAATGTATGTCAGTTTCCTCAACTTGAGAAGAGAGCAGAACAAGATCAAGGAATGAGAGGAGAGGTGCTGGAGGCAGGTTGCCTGGCTTTGAATCCTGGTTCCCACCTTTCCTACCTTTTTGATTTTAGAGAGGTACCTAAAGATTCTGCTTTCTCTACTGTAAAATGAAGATTAAAAAAGAGACATGGGTAGCCCTAGAGACTGTCATATGGAGTGAAGTAAGTCAGAAAAAGAAATATCATATGTTAACACATATATGTGGAATCTAGAAAACTAGGATAGATGATCTATTTATAAAACGGAAATAGACACAGATGTAGAGAATAAATGCATGGCCACCAAGGTGGGGGGTGGGGAAGGGCAGTTGGATGAATTTGGAAACTGAAATTGATATATATACACTATTGATACTTTGTATAAAATAGAGAACTAATGAGTATAGTTCAGAGAATGCTACTCAGTGCTCTGTGGTGACCTAAATAGGAAAGAATCCACAAAAAGAAAAGACACATGTATAGCTGATTCACTTTGCTGTACAGTAGAAACTGACACAATATTGTAAACTATGGCTTCCCAGGTGGTGCTAGTGTTAAAGAACCCACCTGTCAATGCAGAAGATGCCTTGTAAGAGGTGTGGGTTCCATCCCTGGGTCAAGAAGATCCCCTGGAGGAGAGCCTGGCAACCCACTCTAGTATTCTTGCCTGGAGGATCCCATGGGCAGAGGAGCCTGGTTGGCTACAGTCGTGTGAACACTCAGTTGTGTCTGACTCTTTGTGACCCCATAGACTGTAACCCGCCAGGCTCCTCTGTCCATGGGATCCAGGCAAGAATATTGGAGTAGATTGTGAGGCTCTTCTCCAGGGGAATCTTCCTGACCCAGGGATCGAACCTGGATCTCCTGCAGTGCCAGCAGAATCTTTCCTCTCTGGGCCATCAGGGAAGCCAATGCAACTATACTCAAATAAAAATTTTAAAAAAGGGAGGGGGAGGGCAGCACCTACTTCACAGCCTTGTTGTAAGCATTAAATGAGAAGATTTACCTGAAGCTTTCAGAAGCATGCGTGCCTGATACTTACTGACACAGACTCTCAGGATTGTTATCTTGATATTAGCATTTAAGTCCTTCGGGCAAAAGTTTTTAAAGCAGGGCTGTTATGGGCTGAGTTATGCTCCCTTAAATTTCGTATGTTTAAGTTCCAACCCCCACTACCTCAAAATGTAACCTGATTGGTAGACAAGGTATTTATAGAGGTTATTAAGGTTAAACAAGGTCATAGGGCAAGGCCCTAATCCAATAGGACTATGTCCTCACAGGAACAGAAAGAGAAAAGGCCATGTCAGGGCACAGGGAGGCTGTGGCTGCCTGCCGGACAGGAGAGAGGCTCCAGGAGAAAACAAACGTGTTCACACTATGATCTCGGGCCACAAGCCTCCAGAACCGTGAGAAAATGAATGAATGTTATTCAAGCCATCCAGTCTGGTATTGTGTTAGTATATAGTATAGTGTTAGTTGCTCAGTTGTGTCCAACTCTTTGTGACCCCATGAACTGTAGCCCACCAGACTCCTCTGTCCAAGGAATTCTCCAGGCAAGAATATTGGAGTGGCTTGCCATGCCCTCCTCCGGGGGATCTTCCCCTGCAGGGACCAAACCCAGGTCTCCTCCACTGCAGGCAGATTCTTTACCATCTGAGTGTTGTGGCAGCCTTAGCAAACTCAAACAAAGACACATGTGCCCGTTGATTTCCTGCCTTCTTATACTTGTGTTCTATGCCAAAACACAGTCTCTCTTTTCTAGTTCTAACCATCTAATGGAGAGAAAGTGACCAAAAAATGGCATTATGTGCTGGTAGAGGCAGAGAAAAATAAACAGCTTTAGGTATTTTAGCCTTTTAAGAAAAAAGCAACAACTAAGCAAGAGAAATCCAAGGCTCAGACACTGAATCATGTAAAACAACAACAAAAACACCTGATTTAATATTATGCTGGAATTGTTTTTATTTCACAAATTGTAGTCATAATTTAAAGACCACAATAACTTTTATCAATGTATTTATAACTTGACCATCCTATTCATCATCTCTTTTGCATCAGGGTATATAGAAAGTTTAAGATTTAAAATTCCAACTTAAAATCATTTCCCCTTGTTATTTAAAAAAATACTCTATTGGTGTACAACAGTGTGAATGACATTAATGTCACTGAACTGTACACCTAAAAGTGGTTAAATGGTAAATTTTGTTATGTACATTTTACCACAATAAAAATTACTCTATTTTATTCTAATATCTAGTAATGCTTTGAGAAATGATTCCAATCATTTTTTTTTCTTTTAGTAGATAACTTTTTTTTTTTCTGTTTTTAAATCTCTATGGCAGGACTTTCTCTGATTCTGTGAAAACATCTGGAATTCTTTATTTTTTATATTCTTGAATTTTATTATAATGTGTCTGGTTTAAGTAATTCAATGTTTTTTCAAAATGAAGTCTTCTGTCTTTAACTCTGCAAAATTTGTCACTATTACTTCAAATATTTCTTGGCACTTCTACATATATCTTTCACATTTCATAGCTCCCCAATAGATTTTTCCAGTTTATCTTTTCTTGTTATGTCTGAAAAAATTCTTCAACCTTATCTTCTAGCTCACTAATTCACTATTTAGCTGAATCCATTATTTTATTGCTCTTGGTCGTGCCCTTTATTTCAACTATTATATTTTCTTATCTACTACTTCTACTTGTTTTTTCATAGTTTCTCATGCTTTCACATGGAGAAGACAATGGCAACCCACTCCAGTACTCTTGCCTGGAAAGTCCCATGGACAGAGGAGCCTGGTTGGCTGCAGTCCAAGGGGTCTCGAAGAGTCAGGCATGACTGAGCGACTTCACTTTCACTTTTCACTTTCATGCATTGGAGAAGGAAATGGCAACCCACTCCAGTGTTCTTGCCTGGAGAATCCCAGGGATGGAGGAACCTGGTGGGCTGCCATCTATGGGGTCGTACAGAGTCGGACACGACTGAAGTGACTTAGCAGTAGCAGCAGCAGTGTGCCTGCACAGTCCAGTTGTCTTCTCCATTTATGTAAAAATACTTATCTTCCTTAGTGCAAATTATTGTTAATTCCATCACAATTGGTATATATTGCCCAGCTCATTGTCTCTCTTATGAAGATATGGTTTCTTTCCAGATGTGTAGTTATTGCAGCTTATAAGCTCATGTTCTCTGTGAAGTTTAGCTACCCTGTCCAGTAGTATCTGTTAGAGAAAGGCCATGTCCCCTGCTTTTTTCAGTCCCACTGGGTCTAAGCAGAGGAGAAGGAAAAAGCCTCAGGTATCACAAATAACGAACCACAGAGCAACTGCTGACCACAGACTCTAGTCACAGCTCCTGGCAACTTACCCGGTCAGTATTTACTCTAAAACTCTGTGGAAGAAGCAGTGTTAGGAGCAGAAAGACTAGGTTATAATCCATAAGCCATGATGGGCTTACAAGAGGAGAAGGGTAAAGGAGATCTGATCAGTAGGTCCTGTTTTCATTACAGCTTCAGGTCAGCAGTACATATACACTGATGCTACTCTAGGCCAACTGCAGATGTTACTGCTGTATTCTGCCCTTATGGGGAAGGTGACTGTCCCAATTCCATAAGGGGAGAAGGAAAGAACAAAATTTTAAACATTTTCTTCCAACCTGTTCTCACTATTGCCCCAGTGGCTCTCATCCCAGGACGTACCTAAATATCCCTTCCCAATACATGCCAACTCAAGATGGTCTTCTGTTACCCCTACAGCTTTCTATTTTGAAGTTGGTTCCTGAAATATATGTTTTCCTATAACACTTCTATAGTTTTTTCAGGTTAATTTCCATGCAGGAGTGATGATAGCAACCCTAGCTTATTCCCTCGCTGAGCAGAAATCAAAATTTGTGTATTCCAACTCCACACTTAAATAATTACATAAACCTAAAATATGCATTTGTTCATCCTTAGCATAAAAGTACCTCAGGATTCAAATGTGTTTACGCCTATGCATACATATATTATATAAATGGCCTGCTTAATTCACTGCATACATGCTAGTATCTCATCCTTTCAATATAAATATTTTGACTAACCAGGGAGTACTTCTAGGTTTTTTCATTCCAAAAGCAAGAAAATTAAATCCCAAAGCAATAATAAACAATTACATCTAAATAGAATAGTACAGATTCACAGAGAAATCAATAACAGTGTTCAAGAATCATAGCTCTCCCTCCCTATAAAAGGGATAAGAAAGTGGCTATTTGCATATTTCAAGGAAATGAAGGGAGACTGTAATGAGTAAAAATAAGACGAGATAAAGAAGGAACTCATAGGGGCTTTAAATTAGAAAGCAAAAGTGTAAGCCTATGCAAATCCCAGCAATTTAAAGACATTCCAGAGGTCACTCTTTAATGACCAGATAAATTTAACCTAAAGAATCAAACACTGCACAGTGTATGGAGTCTATGAATATAAGAGGTATTAATAACAATCTAATTCTTTAATAAGCTTTACAGATCAATCAAGCAAACTATATAACGTAAACTTTAATATTTCTAAAGTTATTCAAGATGAAACTCTTGATAATCTTATCAACCTTACAGAAGGTTGATTATTTTTAATTAATTTATTTTCTCCTCATTAACCTTAGAGGAAAACTTATACTTGGTAAAACAAAACATTTCCTTATCTTTTTAAACCTGTACCTCAAACATCATGTTGTTTTGTTTGTGCTCCAACCATTGCAAACTTCTATCCTGAGAACAGAAAACTAAAACTATCCACTTTCCTCCTCAGTCACAATGATAGATTAGTTTAAAATAGAAAAACCTCATCTTGCTCCTTTTTCTCAGCCGAAAAGGGGAGAAAGAGTATTAATCACAAGCTCTAGACAATTTGTTATTACATTCATGAGACAAATTTCTAAAAAGATCCTTCCAAAATTATGAGTAGAACTATCTATGGTGGCCATAACAATTGCCACAAACTGGGTGGCTTAAAACAACAGAAATTTATTCTCTTACAGTTCTGGTGACTAGAAATCAAAGTGTTGGCTGGGCCAGGTTCCCTCCTAAGGCTCCGAAGGAGGATTTTGTTTTTGCCTTCTCTCCCAACATCTGGCAGCTTCTGGTGCTCCCTGGCCCATAGCAGCACAACCCCAATCTCTGCCTCGGGCTTTACATGACCTTCTTGTTTCTGCATTTCTTTTTGCTCTCTTCTTCTCTTAAGGACACCATCCATTGAATCAGGACCCACCCTCATCTAGTATGACCTCATTTCAACAACTTGCGTCTACAAATACCCCATTTCCAAAAAGGTCACACGTACCAGAGTTGAGGACTTAAGCATCTTTCTCTCTTTTGGCTTAAACAGGACATTTACCATCTCATATAACAGTAAGTTGGTAAGTAGGGCCAACTTCAGAGCTGTTTGACTCACTAGCTCAGAAATATCAACGAGGAGCTATGCTGTGCTCATATCTATGATCTCTCATTCATATATCATTTCATCTTCAGACAAGTTCTCCTCATGGCCCTAGCTGGCCAACAGAGTATGGAAAACTCTATCTTGCTTTCATATTAGGGGAGAGAGAAAAGGACAGGCTAATGAATGAATGGAGAAGGCAAGAGAGCTGGCTATCTCAAACATGAAATATAAAGTCTGGACCAACTTAGGCCACTTGTCCACACCCTGATGAATAAAAGAGTCACTGAGTGCCAAGCACTTATATTATTAACCAAAATTCCCATCCAGAGTTGGTAAGGAGGTAAGCATCTGTTGAGTCACAAGGGCTGCACAGGAGATTAATAGATGAACAGAATCAGAATTTCTTTAGGGAGGAGAAAGAAGGCGTTGGATGCTGAGTAGCCAATTGACAAGAGTCCCCTACAAAACTATAATACTTTATGACATTCCTCTATCCTTATGATGTCCCTGGTAGTTGCAGTAATTTTTGTAGTATCTTTGCCGAACACGTATTTTGCGAGGATACAATTAAGTCTACTAATACTATGAAAAAATTTAGCTTACTCTACCAACAAGAGAACTAAACTAGAATCATATGAGTTACTTTCTTCTGCAATCCATTCTATTGCCCAACTACTTCTATCATCAAGCCACACAAATCTAATATTCTACCACCTTAACTTGGCCCCAGTGTATCTCATCTTATCAATTCTCATTATTGTTCTTTTAATTCAAATCATCAACATTTTTTGGGCAATAGTAATCTCTCTCAAATAGTCTCTTTCTCCAGCCTCTTTTCCAAGTCTCAAATATCCTCCACAGTGTAGACAAATTAACCTGCCTAAAACATAATCATAGCTCTGCTTCTTAATACTCTCCAAAGGATTCCAAATTTTCTACAGGAGAAAGTTTAAATCCTTAGCAAAACATGTAAGGAAGTCCATCAATTCTCCCTTGCTACACCTTCAGTCTTAGCTTAAACCTGCACTCTATTCTTAAGTCATAACGTGCTCCTTTCCATTCCAAAACTATGCTGGTTTCAGTTCAGTCGCTCAGTCGTGTCTGACTCTTTGTGACCCCATGAATCGCAGCACGCCAGGCCTCCCTGTCCATCACCAACTCCCAGAGTTCACCCAGACTCACGTCCATCTAGTCAGTGATGCCATCGAGCCCTCTCATCCTCTGTCGTCCCCTTCTCCTCCTGCCCCCAATCCCTCCCAGCATCAGAGTCTTTTCCAGTGAGTCAACTCTTTGCATGAGGTGGACAAAGTACTGAAGTTTCAGCTTTAGCATCATTCCTTCCAAAGAAATCCCAGGGCTGATCTCCTTCAGAATGGACTGGTTGGATCTCCTTGCTGTCTAAGGGACTCTCAAGAGTCTTCTCCAACACCACAGTTCAAAAGCATCAATTCTTCGGCGCTCAGCCTTCTTCACAGTCCAACTCTCACATCCATACATGACCACAGGAAAAATCATAGCCTTGACTAGATGAACCTTTGTTGGCAAAGTAATGTCAAATGCTGGTTTAATATACTTCTATTTTCCTTTTGCATGTACATTTCCCAGTTTGTTTTAGCAACTTTCTTTTCTCTCCCTTAATTCCAAATCCCAACCTTTTTCTGACTAACCTGGATAAAGAAAAATACTTGAATAATTTTCACTCTCTACCAAGTTCAATGTCAGTAACTGACTTGGACCAGTGCTTCTCAAACTTCAGTAGGTCTGACTCAGGATGTCTGAGTCACCTAACAGCAGATTCTTCTAGTTGATGGGTTACATGTAAACAGTGAGGATGTTAATAAAAGATTCAGATTTTGGCTTGGCTTTCCCTGCTATGACATTTGACTCCTTCTGTATCAGCTGTTGCTGAGGTCCTGGGCTCCCACTTAGTCACATCCCGAATTCCTCTCCATTCATGTCTGCCTTTAAATTGTGACAGAAAATTATTGTCTTGTCCTCAAGTCTAAACTGCAAAATGAATCACAAAAGGAAACAGAATACATTCAAACTATGAAGTATCAGCAAGAGTTCTAGAATTTCTAGAGTAGTCATCTGGTTTAAGGACATGGGTCACTGGAGGACAGTGTTGAAGATTTTTTTCAATATTAATGCAGACAAAAAAGACACACTGTGTTTCCCTATTAAAGAACAAGTAGGGAACTGCTCAGGGTCTGGAAAAACTCTCATCTCATCTCAGACTGGATTTGATGCCACCACTGTGAAATACTAGTTTAAATAAAAAATAGTATATTTCCAGATAAGTCTTTAAGCTAGCCTTCTTCATTTTTAAACTTGCATCTGCAAAGTGTTCTACCAGTAAAGAGCTATCTACATAGATGACCAGTGCAAGTTTGATGCATGAAGCAGGGCCCTCAAAGCCAGTGCTCTGGGGCAGCATAGAGGAACAGGGTCGGGAGGGACGTGGAAGGAGGGTTCAGGATGAGGGGGGACACGTGTATGCCTATGGCCGATTTATGCTGATGTGTGGCAAAAACCATCACAATTCTGGAAAGTAATTATCCTCCAATTAAAATGAATAAACTAATTTAAAATTAAAAAAAAAAAAAGAAATCCACACTGATTAGAAAAGGCCTCTTCACAGTAAGCTGGAAAAGATATGGTCTCCTTAGCCACAAAGGTAAATAAATCTGGGGTCGATAATCAAAATATGCATACAGAGCTTACATGTTTTCTATAAAAATGGTATGAAAATATACTTGATGTGGGCAACCTTTCTATCGATTTGAAAAAGATGAAAGTGTTAATGAAAAAAACAAAAAAACATGGGTCTTGAAAGATAAGTGAGAGGTAAAGTTGCCAGAATCGGCAGCCAGCAATAGAAAATTGTATGTATGTGTATGTGTAAAACAGTTAACTTCAGGGAAAAACAAATGTTTAAAACATATAATCATAATATACCATGTAACTCCTCTGTGTATAAGATTTCCTTAGTTCAAATAAGATAAACACTGAATATTAATTGAGCCAAAAATAATTTGGATACTATAGGCAAGGAGAAATGCTTAAATGTGTATTAACACACACAAAAAAATATCTAAATGCTAATCCTTTATAATAGAAAACAAAAAGAAAATAATGGCTAAAATTAAAAACCAATAAATTTTATGTTATTTTGTTATTTAATAATACAATTAGAAATAAGAGGGAGAGGGCATAAAAAATGAAAGGGGTCGCTTTTGAAAATGGGATTTGTGGTGATTTTTATAAGGTTTGTACTATTACTTGCCTTTTATAATCTATGTATATCATATGTTTCTTTGATAACATGAAAATCACATTTAACTATAACTAGATACAATTGATTTTAGAGCTTTTTTCAGGATGTTTTAAAGAATAAAATCTGTATAAACCTTTCTCATGTTGATTTTTCTTTTCATATTGGTTTTGCAGCATAATTTTTGTTTTGGCAGTTATCTCCTTTAACTTTAGAGAACCCATAGATTTCAGACATTAGCATTCAATCTGATGATCAGGACTAGATTTCAGAAGAACATATTCTAAAAATAGATGAGACAGTTCTTTGTTTTATTCCTAGGAAGAAAATGTGATTTTATATCACAAGAAACTCTTCCTAAATATTTTCCTAAAAGGTAACACTGCCTTTTAAAGTCATGTGAATCCTAAGCACTTATTTTTCAACAATATGACTTCCAAATGCATAATCCTATCCTGAATTCAGTGGTTGCTTCAGTAAGAGTAAAGAAAATCATCATATTCCTAGCAAGTTGGAGGCTTAATCAGCAACAGGAAGTGTTATGACCCTTCTTCGCTCTACTAGTCTCATTTAAACAATGAAGAGTTGGGCCAGGTGGATGGAAACGTGAAGGGAAGGACAATTAACTTGCATTGATATAGATGATAGGTAGGTAGGTAGGTAGAGGCACAGAGAGATTTAAAAAAGCAAAACAAAATAAAACTCATCTCTAGGGCACTTCGACTTTGTAAGTCTTGTCCAAGGTTACTTACTGGAAATTAAGGTACTTGAGACTCTGTATCAAATCTTTCTCCAGAGTCTACATTTCTAGTTTGCCAAAAACCAAGACAGGACAACTGGAAATCTCTCCCAAGTCTGGGATCCTACATCTGGGTCCTGCTCCTATGGTTTCTAAATACAGCAGAGATCTTTGTGGACTTGTTATTCACAGGACTCTAGATGCCAACATTCATTTTCCCTAAATAATACCTAACCTACATCTGTGAATTTTTAAGGTACTTAAGGTAGAAATCTAAACCCTTTCTGGATCCTTCCTTAAGTATCTTTGTTTCACTGCTTTTATTATGGGATTAGCTTGCAGCTGTCTTCCAAAAAGGGCATGATTGAAGTGGTATGGTAAAAGAAACTTTCCAAATGATCAGGGTGGAGGGAGACAGAGAAGAGGTGAAAATTTTCTGCAAACATCATAAAGACTCTTTGAAAATCCTTGACTATTAACTAAAGAATGAGATTAGACTCATGTCAAACTTCAAAGCTCCTTCTTTAACCATCTATTTCAAAAGGCTTTTCTCTGGAAATAAAATAGTTTCCTTTTTCTTCAGAGCACAATGAGAAATATATTTCTGTTCATTTGCACTCTTTTTTTTCTTTAGTATAAAATTCTTTGAGTTTATATGAGGGGATGAGTTCTTCTCCTGACCTTTCTTGTCAATGATTTTTCAAGGTAATAAACAAAAATACATATAAACATTTTTTCCAATTTGTGATGAGCAGTCAATAAACAGAAAATGCTAATCATACTAATTACTTCTCACTGGCAAAGTGATGCATAAATAATCTATTAACATGCAGGGCCAACAGGGTTAAGCTGTTTAAACATTGTCATTGATTTCTTCCTTCCTCCCCCATGCTCACTTCTCCTGATTCATCTGGTACTGTGTAACCTTTCTTTTCCATTATATTGTAAAACTTTGCTCCCTTGAGCATCCCTGTAAGGCTCTGCTCTTAAGACATTAATTAAAGGGAGGTGAAGTATTTGACTAATCAGCAGAGAAGTCTGTAGGACTCCAGTGCTGAATGACAAATGTCAATATCTGCTTTAGGTTTGCTGGATCAACCAGACAATATGGAGAGACTGATTCATCATCGTGTCACCAATTCCCATAGCATCCCAGAAGCCTGCCAATTAAAAAAAGTTGTAATCACAATACATCACTCAGTGGTGATTGGAGCAACATGATAAATAGGGACCTTTTTCTTTCTCTCTGTTGAGTATTTGATGTCTTTTTTTGGAAATTTATTCCATTTTTCAGGTTGATGCAGAACTCAGATCCAAAATGAAAAAGCGATCACCTTAACATATATGCACATTCCACTGATCTTTTTCCTGAAGCATAAATTAACATTTTGTTGAATAGGTATAAATTTCTGTAGACTTTTGAAAAGTGACAGAAATGGTTAAGACAGTAACTTCTATTACTAAAAGTTGCCCCACTTAATGGCTTTTTTTCTCTTCAAAGGTAAAATTTGCAATTTTTCTTTGGTGACTGCTCACTAAAATTGGACGGTGATATGACATATAAATTCCTTAATATCTCTTTCCTTAACAGGGCAAGAGTATGTTACATAAACTTCTCCAGCCACATTTCCTGCCTCATTCCTCCTCATACCTTCTCTAGTTATCCTAACCTACAGGCAGTTCTCTAAGTGGGCCAAACAGGGCGCTGGGTATGTTTTTCCCTGTATCTGGAAGGCCCTTCTGACCCTTGATCCACGTGGTCAACTTTTACAAGTTCTTCCAGGCTTGAATCAAATGCCATCTCCCCTGGACACACTCTGATACTCGAAGCCTGAGTTAAAGTCTCTTCTGGGTTTCTTCTCTGATTTCGCACAGCACTCGGTTCATGCCTTTGTTGTTGTTTAGTCACTAAGTCGTGCCTGACTCTTTTCTGACCCTATGGACTGTATCCTGCCAGGCTCCATGGGATTCTCCAGGCAAGAATACTGGAGTGGGTTGCTATTTCCTTCTCCAGTGGATCTCCCTGACCTAGGGATCCAAGCCACGTCTCTTGCATTGACTGGAGGATTCGCATTCTTTACCCACTAAGACAAAAGGGAAGACTGGTTCACGCCTTTATGCAAATTGAAATCCTCTCATTGTACTGAGAGTTTTTCTTATCTGTTTTCCATGTAAAGTGGTAAGCTCCTTGAAGACAGGGACCAACTCACTGTCACCATATCCCAATTTTGAGCATAATGACTGGTATCCAGTAGGTGCTCAGATCTGTTACTGCATTAACTTGCTCTTCAAATGACTATGCTCAAATCTCTCAGCAGTTACTCTTTGTCTTAAAATCAAGCCCAGCTCCTTACTCTGGGCTTCAAAGTCCTAGGCAGGCAAGCTGGTCTCTGACCTCATCTTGAGCTTCTTGTTGAGCCAACCTCCCCATTTTACTTGCTCCCCAAATTACTCCTTCTCTAGGGGCCTATGTACACCGTCATGTCAATGCTTGAAATATTCTTTATCACTCTTCCCCTGGTCAACTCATCTCTTAATCTTCACTTTAAAAGCCACTACTCTAGGAAACTTTTCTCTGATACTTCCCCCCAACCAAACTGTATCCCCAGTTGCATAATTCCACAGCATCCTTAATAACGTTTATCATATGTATCACTGGTATAGAAATGCAGTCCTTTCACAACTGCAAGATCCAAGAGAAAGGGGGCTATGTTTCTTTTGTTGCTGTTGATCGTTGTATCTGTGATATGAGGGGATATACTCAGCAAACATTTGCAGGTGACTGAAATACATAAATCTTGAATATATAAACAGATTTCCAGAGTGCAAACCAGAGTAAAGGCTAGAAACCTGCTACAGCACTGTTTTACAATGTAAGTTTTTGTAGCAAATTCTATCAAACTCCGTTCTAAAAAAGGCAGCATCCTTTACATTCCTTTTGCAGTGAACCAATCAATAGACTTAAAAACGGAGAGTGCCTGAACTTTGAAAAGCCAGGTGCCTCAGGTTTTACAGCTCAGGCAATTGGCCTGGCAAGGCTCCAGAAACCTGAGGCTCTCTCATCAAATTAGACTGAAAATGCATATAATTGTTTTTCCTTAATGCCCCTAGCCCCAATAATTGCTTGCATCTGTAATTTCCTTGACAGATGTTAGTGCCACACTCCTTTCCTCTCCAGCCAGGTGAGAAGTAAATACAGTCACTGAAGGAATTCTGACATGCTCTAGAGGCAAAATGATTGGCACTCAGGGACCGAAGGCTGCCTATGTTTTCACGTTCCATGGCCTCCACCTCAGTTCTGACACCCACTGTTCTCTGTCTCCCTAAGTAGGAGACACAACGGAAGAGAAGGCAGTGGAAACCAGTGGTACTTGCTAAAATGTCTGAGAGGCCCCAGAAGATAAACTGTGACTTGTCTGTGTCATATCCTTACCAGGCGTCTGTGGAGACTGCTTCCTGCCTTCTCTGTTGGCTTCCTCCGTTAATGTTCAAAGACTTTGTGTGGCGGTGTGGTAAGCAGGCGGTGCTGGCCTTGGGAAGGAATCACGGAGGGCTGGAGTCTCAAATGCAGTCATGTAAAACACTGATGATATTTTGGCTTAAAAATACTGCCTCCCCCGTGACATAGCCTGCTGAAATCAGTGGAATTTATGAACTTATTTATTTATTTACCTTCTGTCTGAACAAGAATCTTATTATGGAATTAAAATTCAACAGACAGAAACCCAAGTTAAGAGCTGCTCTCTAGGTATTGTTTTTAATCTTTCATCTGATTCACGCTGATGAGCAAGACAGCATTAAAGCTCCTCTAGTCATTTTCTCAAACATTGCAAAGCAACAACAAGGACTGAGATTGCTTTTAAAGTGAATCCTCGCTAAAATATTCACAGACCAAACAAAGGAAAATAAGCAAACAGAAGGCCAGGAAAATTTTTAAAAATTTACATTCTGAACTGCCAGAGTTGGTCTGTGTGCTAAAAAGGATACCAGGTTCAAAATGAGTTATTTGATGTAAATGTCTCTTCAGTGCTCTTTTCAGAACTTCTTAGAGCTGATCTAAATCTTTGAGGAACTGAGAGAATTTTGCCATCACTATAAATTCATGAACCATATTTATAGGTTTTATTTAACTATGAAACATTAAAAATTTTTCATTGCTATTGCATAGAAGTAATCTTTACAGAAAGCTGGCAATGTAACAGAGATAGTTTACTATGTTTTTAAAAATATAAAGACATAACAGTGTTCTTAAGAGGATATTTATGCATTTTTTAAGAGAACTTGCAGATGTACAAGCTGGTTTTAGAAAAGGCAGAGGAACCAGAGATCAAATTGCCATAAACTGTTGGATCATAGAGAAAGCAAGAGAACGCCAGAAAAACTATTTCTGCTTCATTGACTATACTAAAGCCTTTGACTTTGTGGATCACAACAAACTGTGGAAAATTCTTCAAGAGATGGGAATACCAGATAACCCTACCTGCCTCCTGAGAAACCTACATGCAGGTTAAGAAAAGAGTTAGAACTGAACATGGAACAATGGACTGGTTCAAAATTGGGAAAGGAGTTTGTCAAGGCCATATATTGTAACTCTACTTATTTAACTTATATGCAGAGTACATCATGCAAAATGACGGGCTAGATGAAGCACAAGCTGGAATCAAGACTGCTAGGAGAAATATCAATAGCCTCAGATATGCAGATGACACCACCCTTATGGAAGAAAGCAAAGAGGAACTATAGAGCCTCTTGATGAAGGTGAAAGAGGAGCGTGAAAAAGCTGGCTTAAAATCAACATTCAAAAAATGAAGATCATGGCATCTGGTCCCATCACTTCATGGCAAATAGATGGGGAAATAGTGACAGACTTTATTTTCTTGGGCTCCAAAATCACTGCAGATTGTGACTGCAGCCGTGAAATTAAAGACTCTTGCTCCTTGGAAGAAAAGCTATGACCAACCGAGACAGCATATTAAAAAGCAGAGACATCACTTTGCCAACAAAGGTCCATATAGTCAAAGCTATGGTTTTTCCATTAATTCTGTACAGATGTGAGAGTTGGACTATAAAGAAGGCTGAGCACTGAAGAATTGATGCTTTCAAACTGCGCTCTTGGACTCTTGAGAGTCCCATGGACAGCAAGGAGATCAAACCAGTCAGTCCTAAAGGAAATCAAGCCTGAATATATATTGGCAGGATTGATGCTGAAGCTGAAGAACCAATACTTTGGCCACCTGATGCAAAGAACTGACTCATTGGAAAAGACTTTGATGCTGGGAGAGATTGAAGGCAGGAGGAGAAGGGGATGACAGAGGATGAGATGGTCGGAAAGCATCACTGACTCAATGAACATGAGTTTGAGCAGGATCCAGGAGATGGTGAAGGACAGGGATATGCTGCATTCCATGGGGTTGCAAAGAGTCAGATACAACTGAGTGACTGAACAACAATAACAAATGCATTCTGAAAATTAAGTACATTTATGAGACTCTTCTGTTTCCTCAACCACCATCTACTTAATTTTGGTATATTCTCGCTTATATTTGGTTTATTCTTAGTTTTGGTATAATGATCATTAGTTGATCATTCTATATTCAAGATAAAAATGATTTGAGTCATAAAAGCCATTAAAGGTTTTCTAGTTCACTCTTTTAATCTCAACAAATTTTACACCATTCATGTGTGACTACGGCTACAGGCTACCAACATTACTACTTGACTTACAGTTCAGTCATTTATCATATTATGTAGGAAAAACACCAAATTCATTGATCTATCTACTCTTACTTTAGGGGGTTACCTTAATATCTTTTTTACACAGAATTATGATATCCCATGTTATAATCACTAATTCTAATTAGAATCACTATTTCCAGTTTTTTAAGGAATCTCCACACTGTTCTCCATAGTGGCTGTACTAGTTTGCATTCCCACCAACAGTGTAAGAGGGTTCCCTTTTCTCCACACCCTCTCCAGCATTTATTGCTTGTAGACTTTTGGATCGCAGCCATTCTGACTGGCGTGAAATGGTACCTCATAGTGGTTTTGATTTGCATTTCTCTGATAATGAGTGATGTTGAGCATCTTTTCATGTGTTTGTTAGCCATCTGTATGTCTTCTTTGGAGAAATGTCTATTTAGTTCTTTGGCCCATTTTTTGATTGGGTCATTTATTTTTTTGGAGTTGAGCTGTAGTAATTGCTTGTATATTTTTGAGATTAGTTGTTTGTCAGTTGCTTCATTTGCTATTATTTTCTCCCATTCTGAAGGCTGCCTTTTCACCTTGCTAATAGTTTCCTTAGTTGTGCAGAAGCTTTTAAGTTTAATTAGGTCCCATCTGTTTATTTTTGCTTTTATTTCCAATATTCTGGGAGGTGGGTCATAGAGGATCCTGCTGTGATGTATGTCGGAGAGTGTTTTGCCTATGTTCTCCTCTAGGAGGAGATTCCTTAAAAAACTGGAAATAGAACTGCCTTATGATCCAGCAATCCCACTGCTGGGCATACACACTGAGGTAACCAGAAGGGAAAGAGACACATGTACCCCAATGTTCATCGCAGCACTGTTTATAATAGCCAGGACATGGAAGCAACCTAGATGTCCATCAGCAGATGAATGGATAAGAAAGCTATGGTACATATACACAATGGAGTATTACTCAGCCATTAAAAAGAATACATTTGAATCAGTTCTAATGAGGTGGATGAAACTGGAGCCTATTATACAGAGTGAAGTAAGCCAGAAAGAAAAACAGCAATACAGTATACTAACGCATATATATGGAATTTAGAAAGATGCTAACAATAACCCTGTGTACAAGACAGCAAAAGAGACACTGATGTATAGATCAGTCTTATGGACTCTGTGGGAGAGGGAGAGGGTGGGAAGATTTGGGAGAATGGCATTGAAACATGTATAATATCATGTATGAAACGAGTCGCCAGTCCAGGTTCGATGCACGATACTGGATGCTTGGGGCTGGTGCACTGGGACAACCCAGAGGGATGGTATGGGGAGGGAGGAGGGAGGAGGGTTCAGGATGGGGAACACATGTATACCTGTGGCGGATTCATTTCGATATTTGGCAAAACTAATACAATATTGTAAAGTTTAAAAATAAAATTTAAAAAAAAGAAATGCAAATTAAAAAAAAGAATCACTAATATTCATGTTTACACTTTAATCTTTTATTTAAAATAGCCTGGTAAACTGAGATAAGAACAAGTATTGATGAATTTATATTCCACAACTTGTTGCCTCAATTTTCCACTTTAATTTTGAAGTGACAGGCACTGTCATAGAAAATGAGCCCATGCTGGTTCTCTTTGGGATCCAAGGATACAGTCAACTTTGGCTAATTCTACATTGGAAATGGGGTGATTCATTGCAGATTATTACATCTACTGGTTTTCCACTAAAGGAAAATAAATAAATAAATTTGACTTTTGCCCTATGGGGCAGAATTTAAGCAGTGGCAGTCAATTCTAAAAAGGTCATATTGTCCTTAGTTTTCTTCATGATCAGATACCCCAGAAAAATCATGTAACATCCTTTCTAGATCTACCAAAAAAAAAAAAAAAATTAAAACCAATCTCAGTTATCCAGTAAGACTGTCAAGAGATGACATAGGTCATCCAAGAACACTGGACAAGTCTCCACCAGAGCCTATGCTATTTCCTGCTTCTAAACTGGCACCTCTACAAAGTTGCTGGGTAGAATGCTCTCTGTTACTGTGATACTGTATCACACAGAGCTATATCATCTTGTGGCGAAAGAGTTAATTCAAATTCCCAGAAGCAGTCTAGAAATATACATCCTAAGAGATTATGACTCCTTTTTATTGCACTTGTTTTTACATGTGATCGCTTTAGTTAGCTATTCACGAACTTTTGGCAGCTCTTTCACAGGAAGCAAACCATACTGAGAAATTCTAGTGATTTTATTACTGATTAATAAATAAAATTCGTAATTTTAGTTAAGGAGTGGCGAAAAGTAAGTGTCCAGGCTATTAGCATTTGCTTCTGTCTCTAAATCACTCTAATATTTTTTCTAGTTTAACTAAAATGTGACAGAATCTTTACCAAGAACTGTACGTCATATTAAGTGTGAATTCCTTTGAAATGCAGGTTTGCTGTATTGCCTTTTACTTTCTTTTAATAACCTGAAGCAGTGGCCTTCTATTTTTCCAGAGGCGAAGATAAACCCATATGAATGGGATGGCTGCAGTCTGCCGGACCCGGTTCTGGGCACCTGATCTATGTCATTTCCCATTAGTCTTATAACAAATTGATGAAGCTGGTGTCACAAAGCCCTATAAATTTTCCTATCCTTACAAGGTGACTTTGATGTTTTGCCCAAAACAGAGAAGGCGGCAATGCAATATATGGTATGATTACTATTTTGAAAAAAGAAGACTTTTACCCAAATCATCTTAATACCTGTCCTTTGTTTTTGGAGTAGAGTTCTCATAAATGACCTGGCTATGAGTCAAAGTAGATCTGTTGTATTCTTCAAAACACATGTGGTCTGACAATTTCTGTCAAGTTTTAGGATGGTGAGAATGAAAATGTCCTAGTTATAAAGTGCTAAAAAAAATGTTCTAGTAATGGAAATGGCAGTTCAGCTAAAAATACATATTGACCAGGCTAGGTCCTGCTATGATGTCACTGGTACAAAGCCTGCAGCTGACCAGGGCATTTTGAAGCATTCTAATTCTCTTTCTCAGAGATTCCCGCCCTCCCCCCCCGCCCCCATTTATTGGATTAGTAAGGTAAGGCTGTATTTTAGAAGTTCTGAAGCTAGATACAAATCTTATACCAACTTTCGAAAAATGTGTGCAATTTAATTTAGTAATATATTTTTATTGTCTTCTGGAAGCCAGACACTATTATATTTCCCTGCATTAGCATCTATGTTAAATAAGAATTGCTTGTTTTTGCATTTTATAAGAAGGAGGGAGTATTTTTGAATAGACTCTGTTGTCTTCTGTGTAGACACATGGCTGGTAGGCTATAAACTAATTGCCATGGACAGTAGATATTAAGAGTGGTTTGTCACAGAAGCTGATAAGACACTATAGCCTCAGAAACAGCACCAAAGGATCCCTGTGCTTTGCTTGAAAGTGATAATACTAATACCAGTTTATTAACATTTATAATCTAATATGCTCTGCTAATTTTCTCTTGGGGATATACTTGTAACAAAAGTGTTGCTTATTATACATGTATTCAAAAACAGACTCAGTGAATGTTTGAAAAGCTAAGTTAGGATTTTCAGCTCTAGTCTTTATTTTCAGATGCGATTGGTTCTGGGGGAGGAAATTTGAGCATGTAAAACCATCACATTTTCAAATCAACTGTTTTCAAACCTTTAATTAAATCATTCTGTTCTTTATAGTCTTTGGAGCTCAAACTCCTGCAAAAATAGTAGTACTACTTGTCAACTGAGCAAGATTATGAATAGCTTCACCAGCTAGAGAAAAATGTGCTAAATAGAGTAGAAAGAAGGATCACTCTCTCTTTTAACTGTAACAACAACTAAACATCAATGAGCATGATACAGAAGAAAGATCAAAGTTTTAGAGTGAAAGTAAAAAGGGTTTGAATCCTGGCTTTGACAGATATTTACTGAATCACTTTCCCAGTGGCTCAGATGGTAAAGAATCCTCCTGCAATGCAGGAGACCGGAGTTTGATCCCTGGATCAGGAAGATCTCCTGGAGAAGGGAATGGCAACCCACTCCAGTATTCTTGCCTGGAGAATCCCATGGACAAAGGAGCCTGGAGGGCTACATCCCATGGGGTTGCAAAGAGTTGAACATGACTGAGTAAACAACACTTTTACTTTCACTGAGTCACAGTAGCTGATCTCTTTGAGTCCCAGTTTCTTCATTGTAAAATAAAGGTAATTAGACCTAATTCAAATTTATGTACATCCGTTTTATAATAAATACTCAAAAAAGTAGTGTCTTTTCCCTCCTATCTAAGACTTTGAAAATCTCTTCCACTAAAAATAATATGTAAAATAAAAAGTAAATAACTAATATGCCAACTTCAATTCCATGTGAAAGAAAGTTACACGGCTCAAAATAGCCTGAAGTTAAACTCCCCTCCGGGTCCTCCGCACCATTCTATGCAAAACAAAGAACTCTCTCACCAGTAAGGGAAAAAAAAAATGGACATTAAGGTTGATTATGCCCAGCTCCCAGCTGGTCGCAGCCTCTGGCCGATCTCCAGAATTCCTTGCCCCTGCCGTTTAAGAGATAAGTACTCCGAACAACCTTGGAGAAGAACAGGCCCCCTTAAGAGAGTAGATTTCCACATATATACCTATATTATTTACTCTGTTCTTGGGTTAGTGTAGAAGCTCACTAATCTGACTGCTGCCCCTTCTCGCCTCATTAAAGGTGATCTGTTCCTATAAAGTGCCAGTCTCATTCTTTTTCTAAACCTCGCCTTCTCTAACTCCCTTACCCTACAGCATGCATATTTAAAACTCTATTTCTCCATTTTTTCCCTTATAGTTTCAGTACTTGATGGGTAGCCTGACAGTATATGAAACTCTTGTCTCATACTTCCATTGATTGATTTTTTAGAAACGTTGCTGAAATACCGTTTTGCTTTGTATCTTGCAACTGAGAAATTTGATGGCAATGTATTCTTTACTTAGTAATGAACATGGTATTTTGACTTTAATCTTCAAAGTCTAATTGCTTAACTAAGATATGTCTTGGAGATGTTGCTTCTACGTCAGCTTTTTCTGATGTATGATATTTTGTCAGTTTCAATATATAGATTCCATTCTTAATTCTAGCAGTTGTACTCTTAAGTCTAGCGGAATTAAGGTTCCACTCTTAATTCTTGGAATTTGTTTTATATGCATTCTATTTTTACTCTCCTTCATTTCTAGAGGACCAAAAATTTACACTGTTGCTCTCTTCTCTTTCCATACCACCAAGATTTAAGAGATACCACCTCCTTTCAAGTTGTTCTTAGACAATACACACTAAAGTACTTAGTAGCAAAGCATTATGATGACTGCAGTGCATTTTCAATGTTTCAGAAAAAATAAGATTTATACATAGACAAATAAATGCACAAATTATTAGAAAAAAATCTTATGTGGCAAAATATTTAAAATTGCTGAATATTTGTGAAAGGTGTATGAATATTCATTGTAGTATTTGTTCATCTTTTTCACAGATTTGAATTTTTTCAAAATAAAAATATGGGGGAGGGGGTAAAAATAAGCCTCACTTAGAAATTTACCTGACTAACAGTTCTATGACAGCATAATTTAAAACTTCATATGGGAGAAATTTCAGGAATTACTTTATATAAAGCTTTATTTTATAAAGAGAAAAATGTAGCCCAGGGAATTTTCTTGACTTGTTCAACATTACAGAGCTTAAAAGTTTCAAAGATAAGAACCAAACACTCCTTTTCTGAATCCCAAGTTTACTGTTTTTTAGGGTTTTTTTTTTTTTTTTCCCCATTTCCCTGGACTAGATGTCAGAAATTTTTTTTTTCTTTATAATGTTTGAGAGTAATGGTTTAAGTCTTACTGACCACATATCTAGTTTTTTTTTTTTTTTTTTGAATATCCATTCCTGCACACATGGAGTTTTTACATTTTCTTTTTTTATTCTAAAAAATGGAAAGCCATTCTTAACTTGAAGGCCATTCCAAAACAGGCTATAGGGCAAGTATGACCCTTGGGCAGGGGATATAGTTTGGGAATAAGAGAAGCCACTGCAATGAGAAGCCTGCACATCATAAGGAAGAGTAGCCCCAACTCTCCACAACTACAGAAAAGTCTGTGCAGCAACAAAGACCCAACACAACCCCCTCCAAAAAAGTCATCAAAATAGAACCAAATGGTATTACAGAATTAAAATATCCAATGATAGAAATAAAAAATTGTTGGATACACTCAATAGTAGAGAGTAGAAATGAAAGAGGATACATGGGTGAACTGGAGAACAGATAAAGAGAATCAAACAATCTAAATAGACTTTAAAAAAAAAAGACAAAAAAAAATAAACAGAACCTTAGAGATTTGAATGAGACTATATTACAGATTGTTTTAAGTCCACTGAATCAGCTTTCATCATGAAGCATAAGTAAACCAAAAAAAGTAAGGAAACTATACACTGCAATCAACTACTTATGTCCAGGTTACCTGTGGCCTAGTTAAGGCTGCTATATTTAGCAAATAAAAACAGAGGATAAGAATTCCAGTCTAGATAAAATGGGATCTTTCCTCCCATCTTTTCTCCTCCACTGATCTTTCCTCCTCCACTCTAAGAATGACTATGAACCCTGTAAACTGTGCAAGAGACAATCAGAAAAGAACAATGAAAGGAGAAGCCAAACTAGTTTTGACTCCAAGTCTAAAAGAACAACATAGCAGCAGAGTGTCTTGTCGCCCAACCCAATAGAAGGTGAACCAAGAACAGTGTTTCCTGGACTCCAACAAAACAACAGAAGCAGCCCAGTTCTGGGGAAAGAAAAGGAACTCCTCTGAAATCAGCTTCCTGACACCACTGGTGCAGGGGATGAACTGGCAGCCCAACCAACAAGAAGCCATGACAGCCTGGGATATACCACCTCCTTCAAGAAATCTGAGGCTGGCAGGCAGCATCATCAAGAGGGACTCAGCCACAATGAGCATGTGGCCCCAGAAGCCACATGCCATTACTTGCCTGGGAGTCCCCTCTCCTACAGTTTGATCTTCCATGAGCCCTTCCTGGGGAAACATCTTCCATCACCCCAAGCAGCATAGGGACCAGTAAGAGCCCCAGCAACAGCAAAGCAGACCAAAATAATAATGCAAGTTCTCTAAAATTAAACCCTCATTGGAATCACAAAAAACTAGGCCAGGACCTGCGTGCTAAAACTAAACAACATAAATAAAGCTTAAATAAAAAAAAAACTTAAATACACCTCAGAGTCTCCAAACATAATGAACAGGATATAATAGAAAACCACTAAATTATCTGTGATACAAAAGTATCAAAAACACATAACTTGCATGAAAAAAAAAGACAGTTAACTGATGCCAACACTGAGAGGGAGCAGATGTTTTAATTATTTGACAAGAATTTTAAAGCAGCTTTCCCAGAAATGATTCAGCAACCAATTACATGTTCTGATATAGATGGGAAAGTAGAAAATCCTGTGTAAAAAAAAAAAAGAAGAAGTTGGACTTCCATGGTGGTTCAGTGGTAAAGAATACCTACCTGTCAATGCAGGAGACACTGGTTCAAATTCTGGTCCGGGAAGACCCCACATGTCATGCGTGGGACAACTAATCCCATGACCACAACTACTGAGACTGTGCTCTAGAGCCAGGGAGCCACAACTACGGAGCCCACATGCTGAAACTACCGATGCCCGAACAGTCTAGAGCCTGTGCTCCAGAATAAGAGAAGCCACTGCAATGAGAAGCCTGCACATCATAAGGAAGAGTAGCCCCAACTCGCCGCAACTACAGAAAAGTCTGCGCAGCAACAAAGACCCAGCACAAACCCCCCAAAAAAGTCATCAAAACAGAACCAAATGGTATTACAGAACTAAAATATCCAATGATAGAAATAAAAAATTGTTGGATACACTCAATAGTAGAAAGTAGAAATGAAAGAGGATACATGGGTGAACTGGAGAAAAGATAAAGAGAATCAAACAATCTAAATAGACTTTAAAAAAAAAAAAAGACAAAAAAAAAAAAAAAGAGAACCTTAGAGATTTGAATGAGACTAACAAAGGATCCAACATTCATATCATCAGAATCTCAGAAGAAGAAGAGAAAGAGAGGGGACTAAAAGAATATTCAAAGCATTAATGACTAAAAGCATTCCAAATTTTATGGAAAGCACAAAACTACCTAATCAAGAAGATGGTCAAACTCCAAACAAAATAAGCCCAAAGAAATTTATACCAAGACACCTTATAATTAAACTTTAGGAAACTAAAGACAAGAAAACATATTTTCAGTATCTCATCATTTCAGTATTTCATCACATACTGAAATGTGATACCATTTATTGAGGTAGGGAATGTGGGGAAAAGCAGGCAGGTAATCAGTGTTATATTTTCACCTTTAAGTTTAAATGCCACATAATTTAAAATAATTTGCATATGACTTAAACAGAATACTTTTTAAAGCCAGAGAGGATCTCAGCCTCCAATACTCATCCATCATGGATCATTCCTACAAAAGTAAGGAAAGAATCCCCTGCCTACTATGGACATGCCACTAAAAAGTATCTGTATGAAATCAAAGCTTCAGTTTATGTGGCAATTAAGATTCTCTACTTATCTGTGTGCACATACAGTTTGTCTTTCTTAGCAAGAGTTTTTGCCACTCTATAAATCTGGTCCTAAACATTTCAAATCATTTGGGTTTGCTGGCCATTTTTCTGATGAGAAAAAATTTAGAGTGTCTGAACTGTCCAGTGAATCTTTAAGGGCTTTTGTGTAGTGAAGAGGAAAACATTCACCCTTCTTATGACACAACAGCACTAGCTGAGTTTGCCATTTCTTTAGACTGTAAGAATGCAGCATCTTTTATTGATTTTATAATTATCATTAAATAGTATGCTTATTCTACATTCAGAAAATGTAAGATAAATAAAATCTAAAATAAATATATATCTTTTTAAGAATTGATGCTGTAGCAAGACTAATGATAGTTAATGCCAATAGATGAAAACCTCCCCTATTTCAATTCCATCAATATCAGTATCAAATTCCTTTCCTATAAGAGTTTCCCATTTCCTTTCAGTAACTATGCAGCCTAAGGACAAAGGATGCATATAAATGAGGTCTTTAGAGTTGGTTGAAAACAGAAATAGGCTATTTAAAATGGAGTTTTCCCCCAAGTCCATTACTATATAACTAGTCAAACTGATAAAACATTAAGACATAAAATCAGTCCAAGATTTATTTTTTTCCTCTGTAAAGATCCTATCATCTGGTTTTATCTAGCCATATCCAAAGTACTAAATATGCTTCAAGTAAAAATTAAACATCCCATTTCTTTTCCATAGATGGTAACTGGCATTTGTTGGAGATCTATGTCAACCAAATTAACATATCATCTGGTAGAGTGAACAGTATTTTCCATGAAGGAAAGAAAAAGCTATGGAAGTAACATTTTGAGGGAGTCAGGCACTGTGTTAGGCATTGTCTGTTTTATATTTCAAAGTACCCTTTGAGCTAGGAATTATCCCGTTTAGCTTTTATATATCTATGTACAAGACCCATATAATACCACTCAACAAATATTGTTGAACACCCATTTTCTGTCAGGCACTGTGCAAGTATTTTCAACACACTGTTAGTATACATTGATACACCTAATAGAAATACACTCTAATTTTAAATTATAATTACTATCTAAACTAGAGAAGGTAGATCATTAAATGAACAATTACTGTAAGTTCCTATGTTAAAGGTAGATCATTAAATGAACAATTACTGTAAGTTCCTATGTTAAAGTACATATGCTCTGACAGCTCCAAATAAAAGTACCTACCCCGGCTTTTCATTGCTGTTCTATTTGTGCAAGTAAAGGGGCAGAAAAGAGGGAGAAAGATTTCAGAAGAAGTCCCACAAAGTATTGACAGTGAGTAAAGCTCAGTTCTGAAGAATATGTATGAATTAGCTCTGCACAGAGGCAGGCCGGGAATGTTTGAGACAGAGGATCTGAACAGTTGACAATGAGATAAAGCTGGCACATTCAAAAGCTAAAATGACATCCAAAGTATGAAGAGAAAAGTGGGTGTGGACAAGTCACACAAGGCCCATCGCAACAGCCTTATAAGCGTTTCCCATTATAAGCATCTCCTATAACACAAAATGTCTGTCTAGTCAAGGCTATGGTTTTTCCAGTAGTCATGTATGGATGTGAAAGTTGGACTGTGAAGAAAGCTGAGGGCCAAAGAATTGATGCTTTTGAACTGTGGTGTTGGAGAAGACTCTCTAGAGTCCCTTGGACTGCAAGGAGATCCAACCAGTCCATCCTAAAGGAGATCAGCCCTGGGATTTCTTTGGAAGGAATGATGCTAAAGCTGAAACTCCAGTACTTTGGCCACCTCATGCGAAGAGTTGACTCATTGGAAAAGACTGATGCTGGGAGGGATTGGGGGCAGGAGGAGAAGGGGATGACAGAGGATGAGATGGCTGGATGGCATCACCAACTCAATGGATGTCAGTTTGGGTGAACTCTGGGAGTTGGTGATGGACAGGGAGGCCTGGCATGCTGCAATTCATGGGGTCACAAAGAGTCGGACACAACCGAGCAATTGAACTGAACTGAACTGAACTGATAACCCAAACCAACATGAAGCTATTAAGTGATTTTGAGGAGAAATGACCAGAAGTGACTTATATTTTTCTTTGGAAGGGTACATTACAATAAAATTATATTGCACAATGCCAGAGCTGTGTCCCTCCCTCACAACCCCTATTTCAAATATTCTATATAATATTGTAGAGAAGGATTGAAGAATCTCTCTTTAATTTTTTTTATTTTTCTGGCTCAGCTTTAATATCTTTTTTAAATGGATCCCTAACTACCATAGGTACTTATATATAATTCTTTCAAATTGACTCTGTCTTTTTAAATATTCAAAAACAATAAAATTGTGAAGTGATATAATGTTTTCTCTAATTAAGAAAATGGAAAAAAAAGTTGCTGCAATTAACTGTATCCTAAAAGTAGGAGGAAATATTTTAAAATTTTGTTTTAAAATTTTTAATTTCCTTAATTTAAGAGAGAAGTTAATAACATATTTCTAATTACCTATGGAAATGCTATATTATTATACAACAGTTATATATAATGTGTATATATAATAATTAAGTATGTAAAACACTTTAAGTACAAATGGGCATTTTCCTATTTAGACATGACTTTTTGCTATTCTTTAAAGTGCTACATTTAACAACCACTGAACTAAAGACAGAATTTAGGTTTAAAGTAAACCTAAACTTATCCAGGTGGCTCACTGGTAAAGGATCCACCTGCCAAGCAGGAGATGTGGCCTCAGTCAGGAAGATCCCCGGGAGAAGAAAATGCCAACCCACTCCAGTATTCTTGCCTGGGAAATTCCATGGACAGAGGAGCCTGGTGGGCTACAGCTCATGGGGTCTCAAAAGAACTGGGCAGAACTTAGAAACTAAGAAACAAAACTTATCAAAGGTATCATTATACAGTATAATCACAAAAATGTTAAGAATGTTAACTATGAAATCAAAACATGAATCCTGGCAAGTCAACTCTACAAAGAATTAAATGATTTGGGGAAAAAAATCAGTATCTTGAATAGTTGTGGACTCCTGCCTTATCTTCTCTTTAGATAGATGTCTAGAATTTGCTCAGTAGTGTAAACTATTAGAGTAAAATATTATTTCTATTTTTTTCAGTAAAACATGACCCACCTTCATTATAAAGAAAACTTGCCAATACAGTTTTCTTCCTCTCTGGTCTTTGTCTTTACAACTGTTTTACAAATCAAACTCAGTTTTAATACAGGAGGAGAAACCGAGTGAAGATTTTCCACAATAGCACTGCCATTGCCATTAAGTGACTCAATTTGATTCCAATGGATAAGGAATTTTCAAAACCTCCCGTTTTTGACAATCAGTTTAGCTGAAATCAGCTTTCATTCTATCCTGTTTTTCTTGCTAAATTAGGATTTCTATAACTATTAACCGAACTGCTCCTCTGATAATTATCTCACTTCTGTAATTAAACAGAGGATTTGGCTTGGCAAAATGCCAGATCTTAATCTGCCCTCCAAAAATAACATCAACTTCCAAATTATCGCCAGGGAGGCTGAGCCCATCCTGATGAGTTCCTCTTAGAATATGCCTCTCAATCATTTTGTTTCCAAAGTGGAAGTTTAAGAGAAAAACTTTAAAAATAATAAATTATGAGGGTCTCCTGGCCTTCTGATCCAGAATTAAGCCAGAAAACTCTAATCTCTGTTGGCTACTGATACCAAATTAGACTTATCACTTAGTGATACCAAGTATTAGGTTAACAGAGGACCTTAGTCAACTCACTGGCACAAATGAGGAGAAGATATTCAGATTATTTAAAGACATAATTTATTTATTAATCTAACATATCACATAAAAATTTTGGTACCTGGCAAAAAAAAAAAACAGAACTGAAGAAAAAGTGATTAGTATCAGTCAAAGTTTGTATTTAATTAATTTACACCAAACTTCAAAATGAGCTGTAGGTAGCTCTTAGCCAGTCTCCAACTACTGCCAGTGGAATGTAACTGTCCAGTAGAATGTGGAAACCAGGATTGCCCTCACTGTTCTCAGTTTAAATGCATGAGCCTAGCTTGGTGCCTAGAAAACAGGAAGTGCCCAATGAATACTACTAGATGAATGAATATTCTAACAGCCCTTATGAAAGCTCTCTATAAAGGCTTCCTTGTCAATCTCCTCTCCATCCCATCCAGACAAAGCATAAAGGAAAGGGTGGAATTATTTCATGAAATAAAGTGTTCTCATTGCTTTTAACACCACCAATTTTAGTTATAGAATAGGCTGTTAAAAATATTTTTTTCCAAAAAAAGATGCAGTTCTTAAGATGGATAAAGCAATTTCATTTTGTCTTGAGTAGTTCAGTGCCATTCCTGATAGACTTATTATCTCATTATAAATAATTTTGAACTGTGGTGTTGGAGAAGACTCCTGAGAGCCCCTTGGACTGCAGGGAGATCCAACGAGTCCATTCTGAAGGAGATGAGCTCTGGGTGTTATTTGGAGGGAATGATGCTAAAGCTGAAACTCCAGTACTTTGGCCACCTCATGTGAAGAGTTGACTCATTGGAAAAGACTCTGATGCTGGGAGGGATTGGGGGCAAGAAGAGAAGAGGATGACAGAGGATGAGATGGCTGGATGGCATCAGTGACTCGATGGACGTGAGTCCGAGTGAACTCCGGGAGATGGACAGGGAGGCCTGGCGTGCTGCGATTCATGGGGTCACAAAGAGTTGGACGTGACTGAGCGACTGAACTGAACTGAACTGAAAGTTATGTATTTTGAGCCATTAATAACCTTGAATTGGAGAGATCAGGAAAATTTAAATAATTTATAAAAACATTTGAAAAAGAATTTTCTAGTTTTCAGAATATCCACAATTAGATGTTTCTAATATATTCCAAGAGGCAGTTATGTAGTGATTATAAGCATGGGTTCTAGAATCAGACTGTGCAAGCTGCAATCTCAGCTACACCATTTACTGGAAAATTAATTCTTTCAAAGCATCAGTTTTCTGCCTATAAAACTGGTACATAATACCAAAAGTATATGCATGCATGCTATGTGCCTGCTAAGTAGCTTCCATCATGCCTGACTCTTTGCAATCCTATTGACCATGGCTGGCCAGGCTCCTCTGTCCATGGGATTCTCCAGGCAAGAATACTGGAGTGGGTTGCCATGCCCTCCCTCCAGGGGATCTTCCCAACCCAGGGACTGAACTCATGTATCTAAGGTCTCCTGCATTGACAGGTGGGTTCTTTACCACCAATGCCACCTGGGAAGCCCAGAAGTATATAAGATATATATATTTCCAGCATAAAAAAAATGCTTGTGAGCTACTGCTAAATGAAAAAAAAAGGCACATCAGAGAACACATAATATTCTTTTGCAAAATGATACCTATGCTAAAAAGAAAGGACTTTTATGTAAAAGTGTTAATTCTAATTATATCTGGAAAATCAAAGAGCAGAATTAGAGAGATAATTTCACTTCATATTTCTTGCACTTGCTTTATTTAAAGAAAAAAACTACATATTTTTAGTAAAACAAAAATGTAAGATTTGTTTTAGATGACTTTTTTGAGGACTAAATGAGAGAATGTTGACAAGCTTTAAACTAGTACATCAGCTAGAAACAAATATTATGTATTATAATTTTTTCTTGATTTGCATTTTTGTTTTATTGTTATTCCATGTTTTCATAATCACATGAATTTAAAAAGTGTCATGTAACTACAATATATACAATTAACCTAGTATAAAGCTATAATACTTCCTATAATCTGAAGTTGTCAGAACTTCTGATTGTACCTATAGGGAACAAAGTGACATGCTAATAAAGAATATACAATGTGGAGTGACTCCGGTGCATCAGGATATATTTGGGTCTCACAAAACCACCATGTCCCCCTGCCATATTGGGATCCACCTGAGCATATTAGAACAGGAGAAGGCAATGGCACCCCACTCCAGTACTCTTGCCTGGAAAATCCCACGGACGGAGGAGCCTGGTAGGTGGCAGTCCATGGGCTTGCACAGAGTCGGACACGACTGAGTGACTTCACTTTCACTTTTCACTTTCATGCACTGGAGAAGGAAATGGCAACCCACTCCAGTGTTCTTGCCTGGAGAATCCCAGGGATGGGGGAGCCTGGTGGGCTGCCGTCTATGGGGTCGCACAGAGTTGGACATGACTGAAGTGACTTAGCAGCTTAGCAGCAAGATGTGTCTAATTTCTTCTATAGGTGTGAAGAACTCAAAACTACAATAAAAAATACAATTAACAAGGAGAAAATGCTGCATATCAAAATAAAATGGGATTTTCTAAAGTTTAAAAAGAAAAAGATTTTTATCTGTAGAAGATATTTTATACCAGCAATCTAATTGCAAAGTAAATACTATTACTTAGCAAGTATTATCACCTCTTTTCACACCACTGCTTCTTAGAAGGGACTCAATGGTAGCCTTGGGGCTTGAATGAGTTAATAGGCTCTCTTGTGTATATGCAAGTACAATGGACTCCTTCAAGAAACCAAGAAATCTGGCATAGAAGATCATCTTTTACTTTTTTGTCTTTCCTTTACCTCTCCCTAGTTATTTAGTAGTATATAAGAAAATGTTACTTTGTTATTAAGAAAGGTATCCTTTGGTATATGTATTGCTACACTCCTTTTTATATAAAAAGCTATTATCTTGTACAGCTTATCAGAAATGCTGACACTCACCCTTCCCCAAGTCTCATCTGAATTGTCAATGCTGTTATAATTTTAATGCACACACATTGGGATGTGTGTAGCTAATACAAATGTATGTCTTTGGCATAAGTAATATCCATCATTGAATTTTCTTCTATGATGTTTTTATGACCAGCAACCCTTCCACTAGGCAGATCATTGCAAATTGTGATTTTCAATGAATCATCTGGTAATAAAGTGTGTGCTGCACAAATTGAACCCTCTTCCATGCGACATGAACAGCTTCAACATAAATTATCCATTACAGGTTTATTTGTCATGAACTGTGGCCAAAATACCCTGATGGTTAAGTTACCTTCTGCATCTTAAACTCCCCATCAAAAATGTTTTTATGGTTTTTGAATTAAAGCTTTGCCTTCAACAACGATTCTTCTCTGATATCAGTTATAAGTCCTACTGAAATGGAATCGTTAGGGAGGATTGGTAATCACCAATGCCAAGTTTCTCAATGGTGGCTTATTTGGCAGTCTGTAACCATACACAAAGAAAATATGAAGATCAAAAGGAATATATAAAATCATGAAACTGTGTGAAAGTGAAAATCATTCAATCGTTTATGACTCTTTGCAACCCCATGGACTATACAGTTCATGGAATTCTCTAGGCCAGAATACTGGAGTGGGTGGCCTTTCCCTTCTCCAGGACCCCTTCTCCAGGGGATCTTCCCAACCCAGGGATCAAATCCAGGTCTCCCACATTGCAGGCGCATTCTGTACCAGCTGAGTCACAAGGGAAGCCCAAGAATACTGGAGTGGGTAGCCTATCCCTTTTCCAATGGATCTTTCTGACCCAGGAATTGAACTGGGGTCTGATTCATTGCAGGTGCATTCTTTACCAACTGAGCTATCAGGGAAGCCCTGTGCTAACTTTTTACATAGATTAATTCATTTAATGCTTATGACTTCTTTAGGAGATAGGTTTTATTACTACCCCATTTCACAGTTTCACAGTAAGATGGCCAACATCACACAGTCAATAAGTGATGGAGCCCATAGAAAACCCCAGACTCCCAAGTTCCATGCTTTTAACCATGGAAGTGAAAGTGTTAGTTGCTCAGTCCTGTCTGTCTCTTTGCAACCTCATAGACTGTAGCCCGGAGAAGGCAATGGCACCCTACTCCAGTACTCTTGCCTGGAAAATCCCATGGACGGAGGAGCCTGGTGGGCTGCAGTCCATGGGGTCGCTACGAGATGGACAAGACTGAGCGACTTCACTTTCACTTTTCACATATTGGAGAAGGAAATGGCAACCCACTCCAGTGTTCTTGCCTGGAGAATCCCAGGGATGGGGGAGCCTGGTGGGCTGCTGTCTCTGGGGTCTCACAGAGTCGGACATGACTGAAGTGACTTAGCAGTAGCAGCAGACTGTAGCCCACCAGTCTTGTCTCTCCATGGAATTCCCCAGGGGAGAATCTTGGCATGGGTAGCCATTCCCATCTCCAGGAGAATCTTTCCAACCCAGGAATTGAACCTGGGTCCCTCACATTGCAGGCCGATTCTTTACCATCTGAGTCATCAGGGAACCCTGCTTTTAACCATACTGTTTTTCAACTCTACTTACAAGTTCTACATATAACTTTGCACTAGGGATTCTATATAAATTGGGAGTACAGATTTAGGATTGATGAATTCTGACTCTGGTGATCTAGGAAGGCTTCACAAAAAAGATAGCAAGAACATTTTAGGCAGATACATTAGATGTTTTATAAAGGCAAAGGAATTATAGGAGCTCAGGAACTATTTGGAGAATTTCTAAGTGTTGTCTGTGATAAATTTACTAATTTCTTACAGCTGTTAAGAAGGTAGGCACTGATATTCTATCTGTTTTATATATAAAATACGTATTGGTGATTTACCGAGACCTTAAGATTAGTGAAAGCCAGAGGTAGTATTAGAAATACTCCAAAACAAATGTGTTTTCCTCTACATCATGGATTGCAAATCCAAACATTCTCAGAGTTCAAAAAATGGTGGAATAAGCAGGCTGCATTTGAGACAGTCAGGGATGTTGGTCCTGCATCAAACTACAGAGTATGGGCCTATCCAAAACAGTTAAATGTTCAATCTCAAAATAAACTATGTAAGATTTAAAAAGTATGTGTGAACCAAATCCAGTCCCTTAAATTTTATATTATAGCATCTGCATTCTATGATTTTTCTTTAGACTTTTAAATGACTGAATTAATTAATATTTGCAGCTATTTATTAATGAGCTATCAAGCCATGAAAAGACATAGAGGAAACTTAAATGCATATTGCTAAGTGAAAGAAGTCAATGTGAAAAGGCTAAATATTGTATAATTCCAATTATAGGATTTCCTGGAAAAGGTAAATTTATGAAGAAATTAAACAGATCATTGGCTGCTAGGGGCTGGATGAAGGGAGTACAATTTAAACCAAGAGAAACATTTCTTGGATTAAAAGGGGTTATATATATTGACTGGTATTAAAGAATGGTAATCAGATTGTTCTTTTAAAGCATAATATCTTCTCAAGTATAATATATCCCCAAAACATTATTTTTATTTTAAATAAATATATACATAAAGAGGAATATAAGGCTATATAGGAGTATCTGAGATTATAACCTAGATTAGCAACTTGATAGATGTCATTCATTTATTCATTCATTCCACACATTTCCCAAGCATCATGCTAAAATGATCACAAAAATAGACTCAGCTTTTATGCAGTTTGCAGTCTAATGGTATAGGAAAGAGAAAATGGAAATTTACTATGAAGCTATTTTGAGTCAAATCATGGAGGTTTCATGCTAAAGAGTTTTGAACTGAAAACAGCATTAGCAACTTGAATAACCTAGATGTATGTGAAGATAAACAATATCCTCATAACCAAGAGCCCCCAGTCCACCCCCCACCCCCCGACAACACACACACACAAACACCTGAACTCAAATGAAACTCGTCCTGGAAGCAAAACAGATACCCGGTCCCTAAAGGAAGTTTCAATCAGCAGGGCCTGGCTGGTAACCAACAGGGAATCCCAGCTGCCTGGCCCACAGCAATCCACATCGGGCAGCAATCCACTCTGTGAGAGCAAATGCTCTAGACCATCTGTGAATTTAGAAAGATGAGGCAAAAACAGCATCAGCTCAGCCAAAAGCGAGAGTATCCAAAAATGAAAGTGCAACCAATCTGTGCAAAAGAACATTGCATCAGGGATCCAGCTTTTTAGTTCCAGGCTGACACACAGGTCAGTTCAGTTTAAATAAACAAACATTTGTTGAGCCACTCCATGGGCCAGGGGCAATAAGAGGGACTCAAAGTAGAGAGATGATCAGGAAGAGTCCTTGCCCTCTGGGAGCCCACAGTCTAGTGGCAGAGACAGACATGTACAGAGAGTGTACTCAGAGTGCTCAGCAAAAGGTCAGCTGTGTCCAGCTGGAGAGCTCTAGCAACTTTTTCCAAAGCAGGCTTTCTTACAGGTATTTGTAGATACAGATAACATGAGGATTGTCAATTTGTAGATTCGTATTCTGTACATCAGGGGTGGGACCCAAGAGTGCACATTTCTAACAAGTTCCCATGTAAGTAGTAGCTGCAAGTCTGAAGACTACATCCCGAATGTCCACGTTAGAGGAGACAACCATGCCAGCCCATTGACTTCATGATTAGTTGCACCAAGAAGCTGGGAACTGGTGCTTTCCTGAGCAAAAGCTGAGTGAAGGCAAGTATACATGAACCATCCAATGATCTGTGGGCATGTGGAAAACAGATCCCTCTTACAGGAACAGGCATGAGGCTGAAAGAGTCTAAACAGGTAGGCAGGAACCAGTCCTGAGCAAGAACTTGAGTTCTATTCTACAGGTGGGTGAGTGATTCATATGCTTTGAATACTTAAAATCACCTTGAGAGCTTCTTTAGGAACCAGATTACTGGACTTTAACCCCCACTAGATTCAGATTCTAAAGCCTTTGGTACAGGAATCTACATTTTTAAACAATGCCCTCCTCAGGCAATTGTGAAGTAGGTGATTAGTAATCTACCCCTTGGGAAAAAAGACGCAGATGGTGCAGGAGTGAGGAGTTGTATCCTGAGAAATGAGGTGGTTTTTTTTGGAAAGTCCTTAAGAGTCAGACACGACTGAGCAACTGAACTGAACTGTGGAGCCATTGGTTTAAAGTAGAAAAGTCTGGAAATATGGATAGTAGTTAGGAGCCGATAAAATAGCACAATCGAGTGATGAGGTGAAACAGAGCATTCAAAGGAGGGGACAAACTTGAGACACACGTAGAGATGGAAATGTCAGGACTTTCCAGCTCATTGAGTGCAAGGAATAAGGGGGTTAAGGAACCCATGTGACCCCCAGCTTTCCAGTCTGGGTGACTGGTAAGATGGTGAAGCCAACAAGTGAAAGAGAGGAAAAAAGAAAACAGTAACTAACAAGAGTTGGTTTAAGTGGTGCTGATGATATATCTCAGTTTGCAGCAGCTAGTTTTTAGGCTTCAGGGGGCCAACCCAGAGAAAATGGGCAGCAACAGGCATGATCTCAGGAGAGAAATGGGGCTGGGGATGGAATGCAGAGGAAGAAGGAAACAGTCCCCCCCCCCCCCCGGTCACCTGCTTATTGCATCCTTCACCATGTAAGGCTAATTTCTACAATAACAGCGGTAGGCTTTAATGCTCTTATTAATACACTATAGACCGTTTGGAAAGGGAACTATCCTTTGATTATCGACCACAAATAGCCAATACGAAATGAAAATAAAAGTTTTAACAGAAACTACTGAAGGAAGACCTCTGGGGATCTATGGACAAAAGAGATGTTACCCCACCAAGGAGTCTCCACTTGAGACATTGTCTTCTCAGGCAAAGGTCAGGCTTTGTGAATGGGTACAGAATCCTACCCAGTGCCTGACTCATCTTAAGAATCTTATTGCAAAACTGAAGGTTGGGGAAGAGATGTCAAGGTACGCAGCCTAGTGATTCTCTGGTGGAAATGAATTGACATAAGCTCTGTATCAGTACACCCATTTATTTAATTAAGCTAATGTAGAGTAACTAATTCAAACACCACCCACTGCCATCAATCAATCATCATTCTAGGTTGAGCAGATAACACTATCAATAATGAGTTTCGTTCTTCTCAAAGTGAAATCCGTAATTTTTTAAAACATTAGTAGAAAGCACAGGTTGTGCATGGTATAATCCAATTTCTGGTGCCTAAAGAACTGAACTACTTTTAATTTGTTTAGATGTAGTCAATTCATAGACTATTCCACTGTGATCTGGGGAAAAAATGTAGAAATATGACAGGAGATCGATTTTTCATTTGCTTTTCTTTTCTACATCCAAAGTTGAAGCCTAGGAGCAGTTTGCCACTGCCCTCAGACCCCGCCAATGCTGGGGGAGCAGTTACACAAAGCTATTCCCATATGGCCAATGGTATGCTGATATAAAAAATAATGTTTAATAACAATAATATACATACATAGGATTTGATTTTCAGTTTAAAAAACCAAAACTACAAAAAAAAAAAAAGACATGTCTACATTATACTAAAAAGATAACAATAAACTTTGGACAGAATATTAGAATGATATCAAAGATAATTTCTTGGTGATAGGGTTATAGGATTTGGGAAAGCTTTTTCTTTGTTCTAAAGTTAATTTTATAATCACAAAATTGAGAAGATCACAAACAAACCAGCTCTTTTTTTTATCGATTTCCTTGTGATTCTGTTCTGGGCTAATTCTCTGCAGGCTTAAGACACTGGAAGGTTCAAGGGGTGATCAACAGAGAAGGGGTCACAGCAAACAGCCAGACATGAGGCCTGGGTCAACGTGAGAGGCAAACAGCGCCACAGTAGAGGAAGCAACCCAGGTTGCTGTCAACCGCCTCCTCACTGAGCGTGCCAAATGGCTCCTCATAACCTTCAGAAAATAACTGCTGGAGGATTTCAGGTCACTCTGATGGCACAAGCCTGACTTTTTGTTATTATATTTACAGGGTAGAAATCAACACCATATACAACATCTCTGTTGAAGCTATTTTTCAAGAAGCACAGTGTATCGGGTTATATTCCACCTGAAGAAAAAAACGTTACATTTATGATATAACATCTGTCAGAATGGCTATTATCAAAAAGACAGGAGTTAACAAGTGCTGGTCAGGATGCAGAGAAAAGGGAATTCTTCTCTAGTGTTAGTAGGAATGTTAATTGGTGCAGTCAGTATAGAAAACAGGGTGGAAACTCCTCAAACATTTTAAAATAGAACTACCAGGTGATCCAACAACTCCACTTCTGCATATATATCCAAAGTAAATTAAACTGCAAAGAAATGTTCATAGTAATATTGTTTACAATAGTCAAAACATAGGAACAACCTAAGTGTCCATCAACTGATGGATGGATAAAGAAAATGTGGTGTATATATAATAGAATATTATTTAGACATTAAAAAAATAAAGAAACCCTGCCATTTGTAAGAACATGGATGGAACTTAAGGGTGTTTTTTAAGTGAAATAAATCTGACAGAGAAAGACAAATCCTGTATGATCTCACTTATATGTGAAATCTAAACAAAAACCTCTAAGTCACAGAAAGAGAACAGATTGGTGGTTACCAGAGGAAGGGTTTAGGGGATGGGGGAAATAAGGGAAAGTGGTCAGAAGGCAGAAACTTGCAGTTATGACTAAGTCCTGGGGATGTAATGTACACTGTGGTGACTCTAACTAAAAACATTATACGGTATACTTTTAAGTTGCAAAGAGAGTGAATTTTAAAACTTCTCACCATGCATACACACACAAAGGCTACCTATGTGAGGCAGTGGTTGTGTGGATGTGTTAACTTACCTCGTTGTTGTAATCATTTCATAATATATACGTATATCAGATCATCACAAGGTATACTTAATTATATAATATTACTTGCTAATTACATCTTCATAAACCTGGAAAAAGGATTAACATCTAAATCCTTTCTAGATATTGATACTTCAAACCTTTCCATTGCACACAGACAAAACTTTTCTCCTCTTTATATCAAAACATGCCACTTTCAAGAAAAATGTGCAGGTTAAATATTGATGATGATGTGCTTAAAGTATTTTTTCCATTGTACAAAACGATATTCTGCTTAGGAATTCATAAAACAGTGATCCTTATAAGAATTTCAGAACCAAGCTATTCTGTGTTCAAGAACAATTCTTTTTGGTATAGTTCTTGACAATTTTATTTGCATACCATATTCATGATGCTTAATTACATTAGAATAATTGTAGTATTGGGCTTTAAAATGTATAATGTTTAACTCTGTCCCATTTAGATTTTCAGGGTTCTTTGTGTAGCGTTTGAAAAACTTTCAATGACAAAAACAAAAATAATAAGAACAGAGCCTTTTTCTAAGAGTCTGAACTGTAATATTATAAGGAAACACAGTTAACAACATTTGACCACAACTACCTCTTTCAGAAGGCAACTCAAATAATACTTCAAAACTTCCTAAAAGCCCAGTGAAATAAATCAGGATTCCTGCTGTTTTCTCTTCTTCTCCACCTTCATCAAGCAATATAAATTTATGCCTGAATATTAGAACATCTGTTTTATGTAGAGAGAAGGACAAAGGTGCAAGGAAGTTCACAAGAGAAAAAAGAAACATTACAAAAGAAAATTATTTAAAATATAGAACAATAGAAAAAGCTAAAATGTGAAATTCATGAATATTTCTGCATGATAGAAATTGGATTAATAGAAACAAATAGACTTAAATAGATTTCTATCTACCATTTTTATGCATATAAATTTGCATCTAATTTGTATCTAGGCTAATCTTCCATACTTAAAACTTTTGCAAAAACATGGTTTTCAAAATTATTTCTTAAAATGTATGACAAATAATGAGACATGAGCTTGTATGCATTAGAATTTAGTCAATTTTAAAGCCACAAAGAATTCAGAAATAAACTCATCCCAGAGAATAGAGCATGTTTATTAAGGGACTGTAGGGGACGCAGTGGTAAAGAATGTGCCTGCCCATGCAGGAGACACAAGTTCAATTGCTGGGTCCAGAAGATCCCCTGGAGTAGGAAATGGCAACCGATTTCAATGTTCTTGCCTAGAAAATTCCATGGACAGAGGAGCCTGAAGGTTATACTCAATGGTGCTGCAGAAAGTTGGACGTGACTAAGCACAGAGCACACCATGCTGTCAGTGATGCCCCGATAGTTACCATGCATGTGACCTCTTGGGCCACATGTGGCCCAAGTGTGGGTGTCTTATCCCGAAGAAATGACCAGAAGAGACACTCTGCATCACACCCTCACTTAACTCTGGTGCATTTGCATGGCACTCTAGTATACATGTAACTGTTGCCATGGACAGGTCATCAGTGGTTAGTGAAGTGTCAGCGTGTCTCAACAAATAGGCTGAACATATCTCTAAAGAATTCAAAGTAGTAATCTTCAGATGTAGAGGCATGTAGGCATCTGTTTCTGATAATAATGGCTATCAGTGAGCAGTAGGCTTGGCCACTGGATTGAGTTTCAGCTTTTACACTAGTGAAAGGTGCTCAAGACCTGTGGGACATATGGGGGTGTAATTTTAGAAAAAGGTAGGTCCCAGTAATCAGAATTAATATCATGAATGGGGATGGGATGGAAATCAGGGCTAGAGGGAGTGACATATTTCTTCAGTCAGATTTTATCCTGGGAATTGCAGGTGACTCAGTGTGAAGGGAAAGGCAGGAGACTGGGTATCCTGTGAGTTTAATCCCAACAGAAACAGACCTTGTTGCCTAAAGACTTTCCAATTTAGAAAAATAATTATTTACTCAGTAGTTTGTAAATAGAGGCATTTTTAGAGATAATATCAATCATAGTTTCAAGATACAGATGTTTGAAACTGAGAACAAAGATGACCGAGAGCCTATCCAAATTTGTACACCATAGAGTAATAACAACTGAAATGAGCTCCTACAATGTGTGATCTAAAACATTAGAACAAATAGCCATTTATACTCATTCTCTGAGGAAGGAGCTAGAATTATCTCCCTTTTGCAGATAATATAACTGAATTATGGAAAGGTTACAAGGCTATTCTAATGATATAAGATTTTTAGGTAGTAGAAATGGGAAAGGAAAATTTAATTTACAGCAGATGAGGATGAGAACCCCAAGTTGGACCTACATAATTTTCCTATAACACTTGCTCTAAACATGCAAATTCATTTCCTAGTCCCCTTTCACTGAAATCTAAAAAGAGCCCTTCGGTCACAGCCTGCTGCTTAACTCCTGAGCACCATATTCTTTTTCATGGAAAATAGCAACAGCGAGTGTGAACTGGGCTTTGATTCTGTGGCCAGAATCTGTGTTCTAAGGGTTTTACATCTTGGGGCAGAACCAGTGATGTTTATCAAACATTCCTTTTCTCTGCTCATTTTGGAGGTTCTTTCAGTTAGCCAGAGAGGCATGAAGTGGCACAGGTGTCACAGCTCAGCTCTGCCAGGGAAAAGCCTGGGCTACCTTTCTCTTGTCCAGATGGCCAAGGGACAAGATTCAAGCAGGCTGGATGGCTGAGCAGCTGATGTTCACTGCCCCCAAGGCCTACCCCATTCCATAAATGACTTCGTATAAAGAGAAATAAATCTTTGTTGCACTAAGACACACAGATTTTAAGTTGTTCCTCAGAGTACGGCAATACCTCCTGTAACACATTATGTAACACACCCTAATCTTCCCAATCATCTTAGAACTGCCAGATGAGAAAAGGGACGCCCAGAGACATGGCAGGTCACAGAGACAGGGCATGGGAATGCCAGATGCAAAGTCAGGCAGGCCCACTCCAGAGACTGTGTTCTTACCTACCACCTGCCCACTGATGTCTACAGTCACAAGGACAATATATACTGACATGCAGTATTAAAGTTACTCAGCTCATTTTTCTATTGGAATATTCTTTTTTAATTTTTTTAATTGGAGAATAATTGCTTTACAATGTTGTGTTAGTTTCTGCTGTACAACATCATGAATAAGCTATATGTATACATACATCAATTCTCTCTTGAGCCTCCCTCCCTCCCCACCAATCCCAACCCTCTAGGTCATCACAGAGCACCAAGCTGAGTTCCCTGTGCTAGACAGCTGCTTCTCAGTCCATTCTGAGTCATACTTTGCTTTTACATTCCAATATGAGAAATTACTGCTATAATGCAATTCCACTGAGCCATAAACTGGACTCTGCTTTGCTCCATCTTCTGTCAACACTTTCTATCATGGCACACTTGGAAAAACAATGAGGAAAATAGTACAGAAATACTGGCCTCATAATTAGAAAGATCCTACCTTTAGTATGCTGCAGATAACAAACACAGAGCTCAATTGAATAAGAATAAGAGAAAAAGATTTCAATTATTATGACAATATTCTATAGAATAAAACAGACAGGTAAAAGTAAACCAGAGGAAAAACTGGCTTCGTTTTTAGAAAGTTATTAATAGTAAATAATGATCGCTAGGGGAGATAAATTTATTTTTTAATGAGAGAAGGATTTATTTTATGATGATTAAATGGTAAGCAATAGAAAAATGTATCTAGGGAAAGAAAGAGGGCAAAGGTGGAGAGGGAGAGATTAGTTGTTTTCTGCCAAACAGTCCATAATGAGGATGATTAGAGGAGACCATAATTGATTACTAATATCTCTCAGACTGGACATCAGAGGAATTAGAAAATTATTCTTTGGCATTAAAATAGAGGATGATAAATACCATATGTAACTATAATTGTGGAATAAAACAAGATGAGAAAGAGGAAGTTTAACAGTCATTTCTTGCTTTTTTGTACTAAGGATGCTGTGAGGGCACTGTACACAGCTTTAAGAAATGTATCAAAACAAAAAATAATATTAATCACTAATGATTATAGGGTACTTTCCGTGTTTTAAGGTGTTTGAGATGTTCTACAGGAATTAACTCACTTGATCCTCAAATCCACGTGTTATTTTTATTATTATCTCATTTTTTCAAAAGAAACTGATACCCAGAAACTTTAACATCTTGCCTAAAATCATAAATATAGAAAGAAGTAGAGGCAGGATTTAAACCAAGGGTCTAGCTTCACAGCCTGTGCTATTAACTGCTTTGCTTGCTACTTCTCTCTCAAATCACTACCTGATGGGCAGGTGGTAATGAGGTCCTGTAATCATGGACAGAGCATGAGGCTTAAAACCAAAAAAGCAGCATTTCATTTCCATCCACTTCCATCACTTACCAAGGTTGAGACCAGGGAAAGTGTGTTCTTTTCCTATTAAGACATACATGATCTATGATCTACTGTCCAGGGTTGTTGTCATAACCAAATATGCAAAGGAAAGACATAGAATGTGCTTTACAAACTGCTAACTCCATTATACATATGAGAAATTAAATCCAGGACATAGCAAAGTACCTAGATGAGCATTCAAAGCACTCCATCTCATTTCCTGGGAGAATCAGCATATTGGCTTTACAAAGTACAATAGGGTATCTCTGGTAGCTCATCTGGTAAAAAATCCACCTGTAAGGCAGGAGACCTGGGTTTGATCCCTGGGTTGGGAAGATCCTCTGGAAGAGGGCATGGCAACCTACTCTAGTATTCTTGTATGAAGAATCCCTATCAACAGAGGATCCTGGTGGTCTATGGTCCATGGGGTCACAAAGAGTTGGACATGACTAAGTGACTAAGCACAGCACAGCATAGACTGGATGATTTAAACAACAGATATGTATTTTCTCACAGTTCTGGATATTAAAAGTCTGAGACCAAGGCACCAGCATAGTAAGGACCTGGTGAGAATTCTTTTCCTGGCTAGAAGATAGCTGCTTTCTGCACTGTGTTCAAACACTGCAGAAAGAGACCCTCTGGTGGCTCTTTCTATAAGGGCACTAATCCCATCATGAGGACCCCACCCTCATGACCTTATCTAAACCTCATCTCCCAAAGGTTTCATCTCCAACCATCATCACAGGGATTAGGGCTTCAACATATGAATTTGAGGGAACTCAATTCAATAAATGGGCTGCCCTGGTGACTCAGTGGTAAAGAATCCACCTGTCAGTGCAATGTTGACAGGTTTGGTCTTTGGGTTGGGAAGATCCTCTGAAGAAACAAATGTAACCCAGTCCAATATTCTTGCCTGGGAAATCCCATGGATAGGAAAGCCTGGGGGTCCACAGTCCATGGGGTCACAAAAGAGCTGACCACAAGTTAGCAACTAAACAAAAACAACAGTTCAGTAATTAGCACTGGGTTTAAAAAAATGTGTTTATGTTGGATAGGGAATCTGGAATACTGGTTGAATACGGGGAGAAAGGAAAACCTTCCAAAAACAGTACCAAATGTTTGGTGAATCCATGATGTCACACAGTAAAAATGTATGACGGATCCAGTGGGAATATGTGTTCAAAATAATTGTTAAATGCTTTGAAAAAGATGGCAGAATTCTTCACTGGAGAAATGTTAGAAAAACAAACTAAATGTTATGACATATACCACTCTAGTGGGTAAGAACAGATTGCCAAGCTCATCACATCTAGGCCTTGATCTTGACTTTACCATTCTTTGTGACCAAATCATTTTGGCTTTCCTAAATATGAGATTTCTCTTTTTTACTGTTTAGTTTCCCTGTCCAGCAACCTATCATTGTTCTTGGGTCTTGGATATATACCATGCTAGTATACATTCTTCATTACCAGAGTTAGCCTTTGTCCTGAATCTCTGCTACTTTGACCTCATAATGCTGAACTTTAAACAGCCACATATCCAATTTCTGTCTAAATGTCTGCCCCGGAAGACTTCTAGGAATCTCTACACATATCCAGTGGAGGTGATGGAATTCCAGTTGAGCTATTTCATATCCTGGAAGATGATGCTGCACTCAACATGTCAGCAAATTTGGAAAACTGAGCAGTGGCCACAGGACTGGAAAAGGTCAGTTTTCATTTCAGTCCCAAAGAAAGGCAATGCCAAAAAATGCTCAAACTACTGCACAATTGCACTCATCTCACACGCTAGTAAATTAATGCTCAAAATTCTCCAAGCCAGGCTTCACCAATACGTGAACTGTGAACTTCCTGATGTTCAAGCTGGTTTTAGAAAAGGCAGAGGAACCAGAGATCAAATTGCCAACATCCCCTGGATCATCGAAAAAGCAAGAGAGTTCCAGAAAAGCATCTATTTCTGCTTTCTTGACTATGCCAAAGCCTTTGACTGTGTGGATCACAATAAACTGGAAAATTCTGAAAGAGCTGGGAATCCCAGACCACCTGACCTGCCTCTTGAGAAACCTATATGCAGGTCAGGAAGCAACAGTTAGAACTAGACATGGAACAACAGACTGGTTCCAAATAGGAAAGGGAGTACGTTAAGGCTGTATATTGTCATCCTGCTTATTTAACTTATATGCAGAGTACATCATGAGAAACACTGGGCTGGAAGAAGCACAAGCTGGAATCAAGATTGCCAGGATCAAATATCAATCACCTCAGATATGCAGATGCCACCACCCTTATGGCAGAAAGTGAAGAGGAACTAAAATGCCTCTTGATGAAAGTGAAAGAGGAGAGTAAAAAAGTTGGCTTAAAGCTCAACATTCAGAAAACTAAGATCATGGCATCTGGTCCCATCATTTCATGGGAAATAGATGGGGAAATAATGAAATAGTGTCAGACTTTATTTTGGGGGGCTCCAAAATCACTGCAGATGGTGATTGCAGCCATGAAATTAAAAGACGCTTGCTCCTTGGAAGGAAAGTTATGACCAACCTAGATAGCATATTCAAAACCAGAGACATTACTTTGCCAACAAAGGTCCGTCTAGTCAAGGCTATGGTTTTTCCAGTGGTCACGTATGGATGTGAGAGTTGGACTGTGGAGAAAGCTGAGTGCCAAAGAATTGATGCTTTTGAACTGTGGTGTTGGAGAAGACTCTTGAGAGTCCTGCTTGGACTGCAAGGAAATCCAACCAATCCATTCTAAAGGAGATCAGTTCTGGGTGTTCTTTGAAAAGACTGATGCTAAAGCTGAAACTCCAATACTTTGGCCACCTCATGCGAAGAGTTGAATCATTGGAAAAGACTCTGATGCTGGGAGGGATTGGGGGCAGGAGGAGAAGGGGATGACAGAGGATGAGATGGCTGGATGGCACCACCGACTCAATGGACGTGAGTCTGTGTGAACTCCGGGAGTTGGTGATGGACAGGGAGGCCTGGCGTGCTGAAATTCATGGAGTTGCAAATAGTCGGACACGAATGAGCGAATGAACTGAACTGAACTGAAACATATCCAACAGTGACTTCTTGGTACCTGGTCTCACTGCACTTACTCTTCATGAAGAATTTCAGCAATTTGATTTTCCCAGTTAGTAAAGGTAAAAACCCAGACGTGAGTTTGAGTGAGCTCCGGGAAATGGTGATGGACAGGGAGGCCTGGCGTGCTGCGATTCATGAGGTCGCAAAGAGTCGGACACGACTGAGCGACTGAACTGAACTAAAGGTAAAAACTTTTGAATAAATATTTGACTCTTCTCTCATATTCCATATCCTGACAGCTGTGCCTTCAGAATCTATCTAGAATTCAACCACTTATTTTTGCCACTTCCATCTTCATTCAAGCTATTGACATCTTGCACATGGATTACAGCTCAACATCCTCCTTATGGTTCCTCTGGTCTCTACCCCTGCTTGACTACAGCGTGTTTCTCATGACAGAAAAAGAAACATTTTAAATGCCTCTGTTAATGCAAGTGGATCAATTTCCTACAGCTTATTTTATCAACACTTCTCTCTACGTATGGAAAAATAAATCGAACAACTGAGTTAAGGCCTATTTGTGACTCTTTCTAAGAATGCTTACTGAATAGTACAGAAATACCTGATTATGCTCTGGAATTAAATAGTCAACAAAATACAAAAGGCAGAAATAATGTATATATACACACCAATACATGCTTCTATACAGCTGAAACTCGAACAACTCAAGGGTTAGAGGCAAAATCTGGCACAATTGAAAATTCAAATATAACTTTACAATCAAACCTCTGCATCTGTAAATGCAACCAAATGCAAATTGCATATTTCTGTAGTACTCATTACAGAAAAATTTGCATATAGAGGGACCCATACTGTTCAAACCCATGTTTTTCAAGGGTCAACTGTATATACGTGTATACATCTACACATACACACACATGAATTACACACAAATTTATATACATATGTATGTGTGCATGTATATAAATATCAACCAACTCAGATATGCAGATGATACCACCCTAATGGCAGAAAGTGAAAAGGAACTAAAGAGCCTCTTGATGAGGGTGAAAGGGGAGAGTGAAAAAGTTGTCTTGAAACTCAGCATTAAAAAAACTAACATCACAGCATCCAGTTCCAACATTTTATGGCAAACAGAAGGTGAAAAAAGGGAAGCAATGACAGATTTTATTTTGGGGGGGGCTCTAAAATCACTGCGGACAGTGACTGTAGCCATGAAATTAAAAGATGCTTGCTCCTTGAAAGGAAGTCTATGACAAATCTAGATAGCATATTAAAAAGCAGAGACATCACTTTGCTGGCAAGGTCCATATAGTCAAAGTTATGGTTTTTCCAGGGGTCATGTACAGATGTGAGAGCTGGACCTTAAAGAAGGCTGAGTGCCAATGGCTGGTGCCTCTCCAGCACAATTCAATGCTTTCAAACTGTGGTGTTGGACAAGACTCTTGAGAGTTCCTTCGACTGCAAGGAGATCAAACCAGTGAATCCTAAAGGAAATCAACACTGAATATTCATTGGAAGAACTGATGCTGAAGCATCAATACTGAAGCTCCAATACTTTGGCCACCTGATGCAAAGAGCCATTTCACTGGAAAAGACCACAATGCTGGGAAAGGTTGAAGGCAAAATGAGAAGAGTGCAGCAGAGGATGAGATAGTCAGATAGCATCTCCAACACAATGGACATGAATCTGAGCAAACACCAGGAGATAGTGGAGGACAGAGAAGCCTGATGTGCTGCAGTCCACGGGGTCGCATAGAGATGGATACAACTTAGAAACTGAACAACAAACAATAAATATGTGTATGTATAGAAATAAATAAATATGTATATATATACACACACATTTATATATATGTATACAGACAACACCAATCAATTATTAAGGATCTTGAAAAATTAGGAAGAGGAAGCTGTAAAGCATCTATGAACTAAAAGAGGAAAAACTGGCATATCCAATTCCATACTGCTGGTGTTAAAGTCATGTGCAAAGGGCCTGTAAACTCCTGCTCTGGTCAGAAGCTTTCAGCCATGATATGCTGAGGGAGAAGAGTGAAATTGCATTCTGTGAACTGAGGTTGAGAGTTGTGAGCCAAACACATGGACTTTTCATTACAGACCCAGGACCAGGCAGGACAGTCAGACTCCTAAAGGCAGTTCCCAACTGCCAAACAGGTGATGCTCCAGTGGTTCATTTGAAAACTGATTGTGTGGAACTCACAGCATTTTCTCCCATAAAATGTGTTATAAACGGTGGTAAGGTAGCTCCCATAGCCAACACATAAAAGCTTATTTAGCCTATAGTGAAATAGAAACTCAGCACATTTGCTGCAGACAAATAATTCTCTTGCGACTAGTAATGAAACAAATAACTTTTTTTTTTGCCATGTGACATGTGGGATCTTAATTTCCCAACCAGTGATTGAACCCATGACCCCAGCACTGGAAGTGCAGAGTCGTAACCACTGGACTGCCCAGGAAAGTCCCATTACTGTATTATATAATCACAAAGATGTTTAAAAATGATTGAGGCTTACTGATAAACTTCAGGTTCCCAACAAACACATCTCTGCATATATAATGTTTGATCGAACACATTTTTTCTTCCCTGTCTTTTTTTTTTTTTTTTGGCTGTTATTTGCTACAAAAGCATTTATTTAGCAGAAAAATTAATGTGGGATTTCAATTACCTTTACATTTTCTTGAACTCTTCTGGTATATGCTCCTCTTGCTGTGATTAAAGGTGCCCCAAACTCAGCCCTTTGTGGGATTCCCAGAGTCTAACCACAGCAAACGTGAAGCCATTAGGACTGTGCAGTTATTTTACATGTGCTGAGTGAAGCACTAAAATACCTTCCATTTTGTTTTGGGGCAGATAAGCTAATGTTTAAAAATTAATGCCTTCAAATTTCACTATTAATATACTTTTATCAGTGCTTAAGGTAGCCGAGAATGTGATCTGCTGTTTACTTGGAGAGACTGGGGAGAGGCCTGCCACAGGATCATCAATATCAGTGTAGCTTCTGCAGCCAATCTGCCTAAGTGCTGATGGGATTTCTTCCACTAACTCTTAACCTTCATGGGCCTCAACCTTTTTACCTGTAAAGGAGGTTGATGTGAGACTTACACAAGTGTATCCACATGAGAAACGTATAAAACTGACTGGCATATTGTGAGCACTCAATAAATACTGCTGCTGCTACTGCTGCTAAGTCACTTCAGTCGTGTCCGACTCTGCGTGACCCCATAGATGGCAGCCCACCAGGCTCCCCTGTCCCCGGGATTCTCCAGGCAAGAACACTGAAGTGGGTTGCCATTTCTTCTCCAATGCATGAAAGGGAAAAGTGAAAGTGAAGTCGCTCAGTCGTGTCCGACCCTCAGCGACCCCATGGACTGCAGCCTTCCAGGCTCCTCCATCCATGGGATTTTCCAGGCAAGAGTACTGGAGTGGGGTGCCATTGCCTTCTCTGAATAAATACTAGCTATTATAATATTTATTAAGCAAATATTTTGATGAACAGTTTCCATATCTGTCAGAAATTAGATTTTAGTCTCAAGGATATTGGAATATATTTAATGTTACACCCTTGGACTGCAAGGAGATCCAACCAGTCCATTCTAAAGGAGATTGGTCCTGGGTGTTCTTTGGAAGGACTGATGCTAAAGCTGAAACTCCAATACTTTGGCCACCTCATGCAAAGAGTTGACTCATTGGAAAAGACTCTGATGCTGGGAGGGATTGGGGGCAGGAGGAGAAGAGGACGACAGAGGATGAGATGGCTGGATGGCATCACTGACTCGATGGACAAGAGTTTGGGTGAACTCCGGGAGTTGGTGATGGACAGGGAGGCCTGGTGTGCTACAATTCATGGGGTCACAAAGAGTTGGACATGACTGAGTGACTGAACTGAACTAAACTGATGCCAAGCATATAATGATTTTTCTTGTGTGTTTTAGAAGGCATCTTGAGTATGAGAGCATTTCAAAGTCATTTTCACTGACTACCAGATGTCAATTCTTATTACATTTCTGAGGAGTGCCTATTGTAGTATCAAAAAACTTGTGAAAAGTTTAAATTTCAAGTGTTTTGATTTAAATTTGAAAAAAAAAAATCCATGCTGTTGAGACGTTCTGTATCTCACTTAAGATCATGTTCTCAGAAAAGCCTTGTTTAGCCACCAGCCATGACAGCTTAGGAGTTCTTTCTATGAGCTCTCACAGTACTGGTTCCCAGTACTGGTCACACTGTCTCTTTCCTCATTTGTCTCTCTAGGTCTATATGTGTGTGCGTGCTCAGCTGTGTCTGACTCTTGGCAACTCCATGGACTAAGCCTGCCAGGCTCCCCTATCCATGGGATTCTTCAGGCAAGAATATTGGAGTGGGTTGCCACTCCCTTCTCCAGGGGATCTTCCCAACCTAGGGATTGAACCTGGGTCTCCTAAGTCTCTTGCATTTGCAGGTAGTGAGATCTGTGCAGACAAATACAAATTGGATACTCCTACTTGTGATGCACTGAGCCTCAAGTTCAACATTTCGAAACATATGTCTCCCCTACTCAGACCTCCTGATTCTCCATATTTCTTATTTTACATATTCCCTAGTAAAAGGTAACATTTGCTCCCAAATTTATCACATTAGGCATTTTGCTAACACTTACTTTTAACACCACACACCCAGTGAATCATCCAACCTGGTATTTCTTCCTTACAGTCTCTTTGATGTTTTACTTCACTCCAGTCAACACTCTCTACTTTGTTATGCTGACAGCTACTAAGATGACATCGCCTACCCTGAGTTGCTAAAGTCTTGCCCTCTCCTGCCTAATGCGTTTACCTCACAGCCACTACTCTTTCTAAAAAACAAATATGATAATGCTTTAAAAAATTCAAACAATGGCTCCCCACTATCACAGACTAAAATTCAAGCCGATTAACTCAAGATACAAGGTTATATGTCAGCCATTCCGTTATTTTACATCCAACCTTATTTTAGCTCTCACCTATGAAATGGAATTGTAGTGATTATCACATGAGTCCCTTGCCCATCCATGATTACTAGCTATTATAATCTACCTCACAGAAGCGCTACCCTTCTGCCAGGATGAATTTCACACAGCCTGGTTCCCCACACCTCGGCAGTCTAGCATGTATTAATATGCAATGTTCTTCCATCTTCAATTTAGTGCTCACAGTTATTATATTTATCCTTATAGAAATATTCTTGCTTTCTTAGCATTCTTTGTTAGTATGTAAGCTCAAGTGAATAAGACCATGCTTGCCCCCTTAACTAATTTTATGTAACATAAAGCACAATGGCACGCACACACACCAAGGTGCCCATTAACTATGTGTCAATTAGATTGATTAAATTATGTTATCCATGGCAGATAACAATGAAAATTATATAAAGGGTTATTTATACATTCATTTGACAAAAGAGTAGATACAACACAGTTAGTGGCAAAACTAATATTAGAGCCCTGGACTTACAGCTTTTCACTCCTTATTCATTCATTCATTTATTATAATTTATTCATTTATTACATGCTAGATATTTTCTATTTTCACAATCAATTTAGGGAGACAGACAATAAAAAACAATTGCGGGTTGGTTTAGTTAAGTAGAGTGAGGTAAGGATAAAGGTACCACAAGGACATATGAAACAGTCCTGTCTATTTGATGGAGCCAAGAAAGGCTTCTTGAAGAAACTGGTGCTTGAACTGGATCACAAAGGACACACAATAACCAGTTCAGCAGGCAAAGAATAAGAGAGCATAGGATAAGAGGCAAAGGAAAATGCATGAGTTAATTCATACCATAACATAGATAATACTGGGGCAAGAGAATCAACAAAAAATTAAAAATAAAAGCAAAGTCAAGTTTATTGATGGCCTCATTAGGGGTCATCATTGCTTTCTTCTTCCTGAATTGTGCCGGGCACATAAAATAACAACTATTGTTTTCTTAGAGGTATTGGAGAACATCTCTTTTTAGCTAATCTCTTTGTAACTGCTGCTGCTGCTAAGTCGCTTCAGTCGTGTCCGACTCTGTGCGACCCCATAGACAGCAGCCCACCAGGCTCCTCTGTCTCTGGGATTCTCCAGGCAAGAACACTGGAGTGGGTTGCCATTTCCTTCTCCAATGCATGCATGCATGCTAAGTCACTTCAGTCGTGTCTGACTCTGTGCAACCCCATAGACAGCAGACCACCAGGCTCCTCTGTCCACAGGATCCTCTAGGCAAGAGTACTGGAGTGGGTTGCCATCTCCTTTTCCACTCTTCGTAACTAACACATGCCTAATCCTGTATCTGATTGGCAAGAGGGAACGACTCTGGGATCTGCTGGCTCATACTCCCTTTTGGGCAGGATTAACGTGTTGAGTGACTCAGCCCACATCTCGCTCAAGCTTTAGCACCCTGAGTAACTGTTTTCTGCTTTCCTATTTTGGGGTGATAGGTAAGGACCCAGAGGTTGGCTGGAAACAAGGTTTCTCAGCTCAGTAACTGGATGATTCAGGGAGTAAGATGGCAATTCTGATCATAAATAGAAGCCGTTTCCTTCAAAACAGAATTTTTTCAGGGGATGGGGGGTGGGAGAAGCTTATATTTGGAACCTGAATTTTCTGCCTGTGTCGTGCTTGGCTCAGAACCCCCAGGGAACAGTCTGAGTCATTCTGAAAAGGTCTTCAGCAGCTTTATTGGTATTATCAAGCGAGTTTAGACGTTTACCTTTCACAGGTGGCCAGCAATTGTAGGGGAGTTATTGTAGACGATTCTGTCTACAATTTACAGTAAAAAAAAAAAAAAGAAAAAAAAAAGAAAAAAAACTCCATAGGCAAGTTATTGACACATCAAACTCTTTCCAGGGAAAATCATATAAACTTTAAAACAACTGTATAGAATTGCCTAAACTTCATACGGATCACTGGAGGGCAAATGGAGCTATAAAGAAGGGTAAAATTACACTTTGAATTTACCTACAGTAAAAATGTTTCAAAGTACACTTGGGAAGTTGGGTATACGGCATTGTGAGCACAATTTCGCTAGAAGGAACAGGATAAGACCAGCTAATTTCTCTGATGGGACCCTGAAATTCTTTTATTATATTCTACACAAGGATTTATTGTAAAAGGACTTGAAAGATAAAAATATAACCTGTTTATGATTTTGTCCCATCAGAAAATAGAAAATGAGAACCTACTCATAGGGGATCTTGGTTTGGGTGAAAGGCATTACATGGTCTCTTAATAGTATTAGTATTATTAATGGAATATGCACTTAAAGAGACATTTTTCTCATGAAAGAGATTTACAAGTCTTACAGTCAGCTAGGAAAAGGATGTAAGTGTGCATTTTAAAGATCATAATTGAAAAAGAAAATATGCTATACTCCTTTAGAGAAATAAAAGGATTACACTGTTTAATCTTATATGAGTTCAGTATATATACATAGTTCAATCTGGAGGGACTCCTGTGGGGATTTAATTAACGATACTTTGTGGCTCCAATTAGAATGAGATTCTTAACCTTTCTAATGTGCTGACCTACCTTTATAAGGAAGAAAAATTATACCACAGGCATACCAAGTAATTAAATTTACATTAATGCTACCAAGAACTGTGAGCAACTTTTCGTATTGGGAAATACTCCAAAAGGTCAGTAGGTCTGATAAACTTTCCATTCTTAAACATAGTAAACAACTTCTTGACATGACAAATATATCCAAAAGGCCTCGTTCTAGTAATACCAACATCCAATATCACCCTCAAGGGATAAGCCATTACTATGCTTCAAGTAATATAGGAACAAGGCATTTATCATAAACTCCAATAAAGAAATTCCAATTATAGTGCCCACTTAACTCACACCTGATGGAAAACTCTAAGAAGGGACTGCTACTGCTAAGTTGCTGCTAAGTCGCTTCAGTCGTGTCCGACTCTGTGCGACCCCATAGATGGCAGCCCACCAGGCTCCCCCGTCCCTGGGATTCTCCAGGCAAGAACACTGGAGTGGGTTGCCATTGCCTTCTCCAAGAAGGGACTAAGGGGCTCTATTTATAAAAATCTGATGATCTACTCTTCCACTGGTACAAATCACCTATTAAGTATATCATGTCTAGGTTGAAGAACAAATGTTTTACCAAATGAAATAAACCAGACACAAAAGGACAAAGGTTGTATGATTTCACTTATATAAGCTACCTGAAATACTCAAATACTCTACTTTCTGTGGAGACAGAAAGTAGAATACTGGTTACCAGAGGTTTGGAGGAGGGTGGAAAGGGCATTTTTTAATGGGTACAGAGCTCCAGTTTTGGAGAAGGCAATGGCACCCCACTCCAGTACTCTTGCCTGGAAAATCCCACGGACGGAGGGGCCTGGTAGGCTGCAGTCCATGGGGTCGCTAGGTGTCAGACACGACTGAGCGACTTCACTTTCACTTTTCACTTTCATGCATTGGAGGAGGAAATGGCAACCCGCTCCTGTTTTCTTGCCTGGAGAATCCCAGGGACAGCAGGGCCTGGTGGGCTGCCGTCTATGGGGTCGCACAGAGTCGGATACGACTGAAGCGATTTAGCAGCAGCAGCAGCAGAGCTCCAGTTTGGAAAGATGACAGAGTTCTAAAGATGGCTAGTGCTGATGGTTGTACAACATTGTGAATGTACTTATTGACACTAAATTGTGCACACAAAATTGTTTAAAATGGTAAATTTTATATTATATGTACTCTACCACAGTTTAAAAAACAAACAAACAAAAAACCTTTTACTGTATCCCGAATTTGGAAGTTGGGATATTTTCTCAAGCCATCTGAGTGTCACTTTCTAAAGGCTCTATCCCACTCAACCACTGAAACCAGGACACAGTGACCACCACAGAGCTTGTCTTATTTAAACCCTACTCCAGATTCATCACATTCATTTTTCAGTGTTTCCTAAATTAGTATTAATGTCCTTGAAAAAAAATTATTGAGTTCCTACTATGTGCCTGGCATTGCTTTAGCTTCTGTATGGAATAGTAAACCAAACAGTAAAAAAAAAAAAAAAAAAATTACTTTCTTATGGACATAACAATCTGCATCTCTAGCAACACGTTAATATGTATTCAAATACAGTCAATGTGAGTGTTATAAGACAAAATCTCAGTCAAGTAACAGTAGATCAGCAGGGCACATGCTACCAAGTAACCTATTCTTACAGTCTTTTTGGAATTTACTAAACCAACCAAAATTCTTGGTCAGCTTCTTAAGAAAGATACAGAAATTAACTCATGTGTGTCAAATAATTTCAGACAAAGGGCCTCTTAAACCTTGATGTACTAATCATAATGAATCATTTTGTTAGTTGTTTCTTATTCCATCTATTTATTCTGGAAAGTCAAAAATAATGGATCAAACAGAATGGAGTATTACTCAGCCATTAAAAAGAATACATTTGAATCAGTTCTAATGAGGTGGATGAAACTGGAGCCTATTATACAGAGTGAAGTAAGCCAGAAGGAAAAACACCATTACAGTATACTAACGCATATATATGGAATTTAGAAAGATGCTAACAATAACCCTTTGTACGAGACAGCAAAAGAGACACTGATGTATAGAACAGTCTTATGGACTCTGTGGGAGAGGGAGAGGGTGGGAAGATTTGGGAGAACGGCATTAAAACATGTAAAATATCATGTATGAAACGAGATGCCAGTCCAGGTTCGATGCACGATACTGGATGCTTGGGGCTAGAGCACTGGGACGACCCAGAGGGATGGTATGGGGAGGGAGGAGGGAGGAGGGTTCAGGATGGGGAACACATGTATACCTGTGGTGGATTCATTTTGATATTTGGCAAAACTAATACAATTATGTAAAGTTTAAAAATAAAATAAAATTAAAAAAAAAAAAAGAAGTCGCATCAAATCCAAATGGTTGGCATTGGCCAAAAACACTAAAGCAATGTAAATCTTTGAAAATTAAAACTTACTGTTTTCCTTTATTATGTGAATTTAAGAAAGGGACATATCAAAATAAGTAATTAAGAGGCCTTTTGAAAATCAAAGAGATATGGAAAATAATCCATGTGAGGGTGCCCTGGGAATATGGCATTTGCATTCTTCAGATGTTCCAGGACAAAGTAAGTTGTCAGAATATTGTGAGAGACCACACACAGAATTCTGACTTAGAAAATCCTCTTAGCATGCCTCTAAAATAAAGGTAAAGGGATCAAATGTTTATCCTTTAATAAAAGAAGACAACAGGGAAAAATTTATATTTTTGAAATGCAAACGGAAAGAAGTCAAAGAATAAAAATGACTAAAAATGTAAAAATTCGATAGTACAGAATTTGAGACCAAATTTTTTTTTAAGATTCAAGGTATAGAAGAAGCAAGAACTATCTTAAGTGAAAATTAAGTGAAAATATCAAAATTAATATTAAAATTATATTAATATACATTGATATTAAAATAGGATATTGACATTAAATTGATATTAAATAGGAGCTCTAGAGAGACATGTGGGAGAAGCCCCTGAAGCCAAAATATCTTTTCCTCCAGATTTCCTTCAATATACACTCTCCATGTTGTTGTTTAGTCGATAACTCATGTCTGACTCTCTGCAACCCCATGGACTGCAGCAGGCCGGGCTTCTCTGTCCTTCACCATCTCCCAGAGCTGAGTCAATAGAGTCAGTGATGCCGTCTAACCATCTTGTCCTCTGTCGTCCCCTTCTCCTCCTGCCTTCAATCTTTCCTAGCATCAGGGTCTTTTCTCAGGGTCTATGCAATTCACAGCCTTGAGTTATTTGCAGGGTTTTTTCAGGAAGAATGGGACTCAGGGAAGCATGACCTGCTGTGATCAATGTATCCTTTGTGATCAGTTGACTGTTTTCCTTCAGTTACTAACTCATTCCCACAGGGGAGTTGACCTTTCCTAAATTTTAGAATAGTATTCATATATATGAATGTTTCATATGTGTAAAATATATATGAATATATGTGTGTGCATGAGTGTTGTCTGTGAGAGACAGAGAGAGATCAGGATAGGCTCAACTTGTTTTCTTCCTTCTTCTCTTGTATTATTATTACTCCATTCTCTATCCCTACTGAGGTAAGCAATATCAACAATATAAGATGCCTTTTTTCTTATTTTTATCCATACTTACATAATCCTATAGAGATATATGTATAAGTATTTTAATCAGTTGTTTGTCATTGTTTCAAAAAATAGGATCATAATATATACATAGTTAAACCTTGCATTAATCTCTCCCAGTAATCTCCCAGGACTCAAACTCATTCTTTCTAAGAGGTATGTGTGTTAACATTTAGAAATAATCTGCCTAGGAGGCTGTGATATGTAGCTGGGTTTGAAAAGCACAATTATGGATACATTCCCTGATTTAGGGGCATTTTCTACTATTGGCCATTAAGAAGCAATGCTACAATAAGTATCCTTGTAATGGCTTTACTAACTGGCATTTTATTTCTATGGGATAAATTCCCAACAGTGAATTTGATCAATCAAAGGGTTTATGTATTTTTTTTTTAAGTAGCTGCTGCTAGATTGCCTTCTGAAGAGGCTTAACCCTTCACATTTCTTCCATCAATATGAGAAAACAACTGTATCCATCTGAGGAGACTTGACAGTGCTCTGGTGATGACAATTCTGAAATTTCTGGGGGTAATACAAAAATGTTTACTTTCACTTATTAAAAATCATATATAAGCCCAGACAATTCTCCAGGCCAACTGCCCTTATGAAGTAACTCTGATTTCTTTGAATTTGGGGCTATCAACTCAATAGTCATCTTGAAGCCTCAATCATGTGAAGTCTCATCCACAATTATGATGGCAAGTGAAAAGGGAGATAGGCTAATGGCAAGGACAAGTAAGTGCTCGGACACAGAATTCACACATGTCCATATTGCCCAGTGATTAGTCAGAACTAGGAAAATTGCCACATCTGTACTCCAAAGGGGTTGGGGGGGGGGGTGCAATCCTGCGTGCCCAGCAAGGAAGACCAGACACCAGTGTACACTAGGTGTTTCTATTACAGCCTCTTTTACTCCATATCCTCTCTAGAACAGGCACTTCAATCTTTCAAATTGTTGCCTCACTGAAGGGTTTAAATGGTAACCTTGATAACTTAATTAGCATTTCCCGAACCAATATGACTTTGAACATTTTTCATATGCTAATTGACATTTTCAATTTGTTCTGCTGTTGTTGCTGCTAAGTCAGTTCAGTCGTGTCCGACTCTGTGCGACCCCATAGACAGCAGCCCACCAGGATCCCCCGTCCCTGGGATTCTCCAGGCAAGAACACTGGAGTGGGTTGCCATTTCCTTCTTCAATGCATGAAAGTGAAAAGTGAAAGTGAAGTCGCTCAGTCATGTCTGACTCTTAGCGACCCCATGGACTGCAGCCCATGAGGCTCCTCCATCCATGGGATCTTCCAGGCAAGAGTACTGGAGTGGGGTGCCATTGCCTTCTCCAGTTAATTTGTTCTATGAATTGTCTATTCATATCTTTATTTTCTGGCATTAACCTCCCTTTGCAGCTTTTTCATTTTTTCTGTCATAAAAACCTATAGTTACCCAAACGGATTTTTTAATTGTCTCTAAATATGCCAAGGGTTGTAACATTGCTGTGCTTGTGTTTATGCTGTCAATCTTCCATAGACTTTCCTTCACTTCTCTCTCTCACACATTGACCTAAGTCCCTTTCACTATTAAGGGGATTCAATGGCACCCCACTCCAGTACTCTTGCCTGGAAAATCCCATGGATGGAGGAGCCTGGTGGGCTGCAGTCTATGGAGTCACTGAGAGTCGGACATGACTGAGCGACTTCACTTTTCACTTTCATGCATTGGAGAAGGAAATGGCAACCCATTCCAGTGTTCTTGCCTGGAGAATCCCAGGGACGGGGGAGCCTGGTGGGCTGCCGTCTCTAGGGTCGCACAGAGTCGGACTTGACTGAAGCGACTTAGCAGCAGCAGCAGCAGGAGCAGCAGCTGGTGGTTTAGCAATAAAGAATCCACCGGCAATACAGGAGACATGGGTTTGTTCCCTGGGTCAGGATAATCCCCTGGAGGAGGAAATGGCAACTCACTCCAGTACCCTTGCCTGGAGAACCTGTGGACATGCTGCAGTCCATGGGGTCACAAAAAGTCATGCACGACTGAAGCAACTTAGCACATACACACTTTCACTATTAAAGGATGAACTAGAGGCCCACATCCTCTCTTAAACATTCCTGTGCTCACAAGCCTTGCTTTCCATGAATTTTCTGTATCATCCTCTTGGTGCTTAGTCTATACCACTCTCACTTGCTATTTATCATTTCATAAATATTCTGATTCCCTAGGAGAACTGGAAATTTCCTGTTTTTCCCCATAAACAACCTTGCAAAGTGAATTTCTGCTGTTTGGCTGGAGAAATGACAGGTCAAAGTAAAGACTGAAAAGTGAGTGAAGGTGTTAGTGGCTCAGTTGTGTCTGACTCTTTGAAACCCCGTGGACTATACGTAGGCCACCATGCTCCTCTGTCCATGGAATTCTCCAGGCAAGAATACTGGAGTAGGTAGCCATTCCCTTCTCCAGGAGATCTTCCCAACCCAGGGATAGAACCCACGTCTCCTGCATTGCGGGCAGATTCTCTACTGTTGGAGCCACCATGGAAGTCCATGGCTGATTCATGTTGACGTTTGACAGAAAACAATAAAATTCTGTAAAGCAATTATCCTTCAATTAAAAAATAAATTAATTAAAACATAAAGAGATTAAAGATAATACAGTCTAAGAGATGAGACAATAAAGGGTTCCTGGGACCTGGTGCATCATTTGCTTAGCAGGTTGTGCTGCTGCCTGTAGTGTCTGGAGCATGAGAATCATTGCAATTCTCATCAGATCAAATACTTCTTAGATATCTGCTACTCCAACTGTGCCACCCTGAATGGGCAACATGAGAGTACTTGATGCTGAAGTGGACCATTGGCACTTTCAGATGACTATGGGTCCTCTTATTAACATGGAATAGTTTCCATGAAACTCATGTAGATTAAAATATCAATATATCATCCAAGGTACTTTAGTTTCTCCAAAGAAGCAACTGCAATATTGAAAAGCTAAAGAGCAACATATGATATACATAGCATTAATTTTCAATCAACTTACTTGTCAAGTGCCAATGAAAATCATGAGTAACTCACTTCAGAGATGTGAATAATCAGGAAGATAAGCTATAAAGTTGCTGCCCTGTATATTAAACACTAAAAATACCATTCAAGACAGCTCATTTATGTGTTACAATACTTCACTCAGTAAGAGGAGTGGGGATATGCTGAACAACAATGAAATCTTTTAAGTCCAAGTTCTCCAAACAACTTGATTAGTTTTCCTTCTTTGATAATAATTATTCTTCTGGCTTAATAGCTGCTCTTCACATTCTTAAATATTCTAAGTATCCTTGAACCAGGTCAAGGATGATACAGGATTGCAAGCTCATGTCTGAAACTAAAGTAAAGATACGTTTTGGGTGAAACAATGGTTTTTATTTGCATAAAATTTCAATTTTGGATTATTACCATATATGTACTGCTGCTGCTGCTGCTGCTAAGTCGCTTCAGTTGTGTCTGACTCTGTGCGACCCCAGAGATGGCAGCCCACCAGGCTCCCCCATCCCTGGGATTTTCCAGGCAAGAATACTGGAGTGGGTTGCCATTTCCTTCTCCAATGAATGAAAGTGAAAAGTCAAAGTGATGTCGCTCAGTTGTGTCTGACTCTTAGCGACCTCATGGACTGCAGCCTACCAGGCTCCTCCATCCGTGGGATTTTCCAGGCAAGAGTACTAGTAAATGCTAATTGCAAACTAAATCTGAATACATGATACATGTTAAAAGCAAAAAGGCAGGTTCAAATCCAGTTGCAAACATTAATCTCTGATATATATTCATTCTAAATCTCTAAACATGAGACCAAAATGGAAAGAATGGCTTGCTCATCCACAGTAATCAATAATCTACCTTAGCTTGTATTTCCATGTTCTTGGTGGCCATACAAATTTGCAATATCAATTATCACCAGTTCCTTTTTAAAAAGTCAGTGCATTTTGTCATGTAAAAAACTGGAAGAAGTATCTGCTCTGTGACCAATAACATATTTGAATCAAAGCCGGAGTTACATGTTTTGGTTCTTACAGGATTGACATGTATATAGTAAATGGTGATTTGCTATTCCACTTTAACATAGCCTTCACTTTTTTACCTTTTTGGTGTTATAATATGTTTAGAGTACATTCTTATGTACTCTAAATATGTGATCTGACTGAAAAAAGGATCATGCTAAATCTGCTAAGATGAATTAAATTAAGATAGAAACTCTGTTGCATTTTAGACTGTCACTAGATGGACAGCCGATTGTGAAAATTTCCAGTAAATTTTCACAACTGCTTTAAATGTGCCACTTGGACTACATAATTATTTGTTTTGATTGCATTTGACATATTCGTAGACTTCCCTGTAGCTCAAATGGTAAAGAATCTGCCTGCAACGCAGGAGACCTGGGTTTGATCCCTGGGTTGGGAAGATCCTTTGGAGATGGGAATGGCAATCCACTTTAATATTCTTGCCTGGGGGAAGGCGCCAAGATGGCGGAGGAGTAGGACGGGGAAAACACTTTCTCCCCCACAAATTCATCAAAAGAGCATTTAAACATCGAGTAAATTCCACAAAACAACTTCTGAATGCCGGCAGAGGACATCAGGCACCCAGAAAAGCAACCCAATTCCTTGAAAGGAGGTAGGAAAAAATATTAAAGACAATAAAAGAGACAAAAGAGGGAGGGACGAAGTTCCGTCCCGGGAAGGGAGTCTTAAAAAGAGAGAAGTTTCCAAACACCAGGAAACCTTCTCACTGCCGAATCCGTGCCGAGCTTTGGAAGCACAGAAGGCAACATAACAGGGAGAAAAAAAAAATAAACAATTAAAACTCGCAGATTGCGAGCCCTAAGGTAACGCCCCCAGCGGAGAAGCAGCGCAGACGCCTGCATCCGCCATTAGCAAGTGGCGGCTGGGCAGGGAGGCGCGGCGCGGGCTGCATCGCTGAGACTAAGAATCTGGCCTGAATACCCTGAGCACTATCTGAGCGAAATAATTTGGGCTAGCAAACCAGACTGTGGGATATCTACCATTCGAAAAGCCAGCCCTAACGTAAGACACCGCCAGCCCGCGCACGGAACAAAGGACTAAACAGAGATAGCCGGCTGCAGACCTTCCCCCTCCGGTGACAGGCAGCCAGAGCCGGAAGGGGGCAATCGCAGCCCCAGAGAGACATTATCTATAAAACTGGCTTCTTTGCTAACTAAAACTTATTGGGGGTCTGGACGGTCAACATCTGCCTGAGAAGGTGCGCCGGTTTTACACCCAGATAACCGAGTGGCGGGGAGGCGATAAGTCGCAGCATTGGCGCTCGCCAAGCACCTCATCACCTGAGCTGCTCGGACCTGGGAAGAGCACAAAACGCAGGCCCAACTGAGTCTCCGCCTCTGAGGACTACCTGAGTGCCTGAACCTGAGCGGCTTGGACCTGGGAGGTGCATGCAACCCAGGGCCAGCCTCGGATTGTTCCGGCGGAACAACCTAGAGCCTGAGCAGTGTGGGCAGGGAGGCTACACACGCCGTGAGCGGGGGCAGACCCAGTGTGGCTGAGGCACTGCGAGCGCACGCCAGTGTCATTTGTTTGCAGCATCCCTCCTCCCTCCCCACAGCTCGACTGAACAAAGAGAAGAAATACAGCTCCACCCACCAGAACACCGACACAAGCTTCCCTAACCAGGAAACCTTGACAAGCCACCTCTACATACCCACATACAGCGAGGAAACGCCACAATAAAGAGAACTCCACAAACTGCCAGAATACAGAAAGGACTCCCAAACTCAGCAATTTAAACAAGATGAAGAGACAGAGGAATACCCAGCAGATAAAGGAACAGGATAAATGCCCACCAAACCAAACAAAAGAGGAAGAGATAGGGAATCTACATGATAAAGAATTCCAAATAATGATAGTGAAATTGATCCAAAATCTTGAAATTAAAATGGAATCACAGATAAATAGCCTGGAGACAAGGATTGAGAAGATGCAAGAAAGGTTTAACAAGGACCTAGAAGAAATAAAAAAGAGTCAATATATAATGAATAATGCAATAAATGAAATTAAAAACACTCTGGAGGCAACAAATAGTAGAATAACAGAGGCAGAAGATAGGATTAGTGAATTAGAAGATAGAATGGTAGAAATAAATGAATCAGAGAGGATAAAAGAAAAACGAATTAAAAGAAATGAGGACAATCTCAGAGACCTCCAGGACAATATTAAACGCTACAACATTCGAATCATAGGGGTTCCAGAAGAAGAAGACAAAAAGAAAGACCATGAGAAAATACTTGAGGAGATAATAGTTGAAAACTTCCCTAAACTGGGGAAGGAAATAATCACCCAAGTCCAAGAAACCCAGAGAGTCCCAAACAGGATAAACCCAAGGCGAAACCCCCCAAGACACATATTAATCAAATTAACAAAGATCAAACACAAAGAACAAATATTAAAAGCAGCAAGGGAAAAACAACAAATAACACACAAGGGAATTCCCATAAGGATAACAGCTGATCTTTCAATAGAAACTCTTCAAGCCAGGAGGGAATGGCAAGACATACTTAAAATGATGAAAGAAAATAACCTACAGCCCAGATTATTGTACCCAGCAAGGATCTCATTCAAGTATGAAGGAGAAATCAAAAGCTTTTCAGACAAGCAAAAGCTGAGAGAATTCTGCACCACCAAACCAGCTCTCCAACAAATACTAAAGGATATTCTCTAGACAGGAAACACAAAAATGGTGTATAAACTCAAACCCAAAACAATAAAGTAAATGGCAACGGGATCATACTTATCAGTAATTACCTTAAACGTAAATGGGTTGAATGCCCCAACCAAAAGACAAAGACTGGCTGAATGGATACAAAAACAAGACCCCTACATATGTTGTCTACAAGAGACCCACCTCAAAACAGGGGACACATACAGACTGAAAGTGAAGGGCTGGAAAAAGATTTTCCATGCAAATAGGGACCAAAAGAAAGCAGAAGTCACAATACTCGTATCAGATAAATTAGGCTTTAAAACAAAGGCTGTGAAAAGAGACAAAGAAGGTCACTACATAATGATCAAAGGATCAATCCAAGAAGAAGATATAACAATTATAAATATATATCCACCCAACATGGGAGCACCGCAGTATGTAAGACAAATGCTAACAAGTATGAAAGGAGAAATTAACAATAACACAATAATAGTGGGAGACTTTAATACCCCACTCACACCTATGGATAGATCAACTAAACAGAAAATTAACAAGGAAAAAAAAAAAAAAACATGTATCTATAAAGTTCACTAAAGCAAAGCACAGTAAAATTAAAAAAAAAAAAAAAAAACTGACAAGTTAGATTTAGTGCAGAGGAAGGTTAGTGGTTTATCATCTCCCACAATAAGGACTGTATGAAGTAGTGGCTGAAGGAACTGGGGCATATTCTGTTCTGGGGAAAACAAAAGCTTAGAAGGACCATGATAGATGCTTTCAGATACTTTGAACAATACATCAGTGTAACTCTGGGAGGCAGATGGAAGCCTAAGGATAAAAATCAGTGGGAAGATTCAGTACAGATGACTGTACTAGAAGGGGCTGCTGCTCACCAACAGAAATCTTGAAGCAGTAGGCAGAAATTTTCAAAGATTAATTCCTTACTGAGTTTTAAGTTATTTTAGATAACTTCTAAGGTCCCTTCCAACTTCAAGATTCCATAACTTTGCTATTCATGTTTAAAATGTAGTATATAGACGATTTCTCTGGTGGTCCAGTGGCTAAGATTCCCCACTCCCAATGCAGGGGATCCAGGTTTGATCCCTGGTCAGAGAACTAGATCCCACATGCCGGTAACTAAGGCTGAGGACAGCCAAATAAATAAATAAATGTTAAAAATAAAATAAAACGTAGGATATAGAAAAGGTTTCATTTTGCATAACAGTTTAAAGTTGTTCCATTTTTAAGAATGGATTTGAAGTACAATGAGTTCAAGAAAACCATTCATATTAAGCCTAACTCTGTGGTTGTTACACAGTTTGAGGTCGACAGTGAGTATAAATACCTAAAGCTTCATTATCATTTCCCCATTCTGCTCTTGCACCCCCTGCTGGTGGCAGCAATACCACCTTCAGATACTCAGATGTGTGGGAGGAATGCCCTTCATTCCAGCCTCATTAGAGTAGAAGCCTCCAGTCTTCTGCCTATTGAGGTAGAAGACACCTGGGCTTTTAAAAACATATTTTAAAAAGGCATATACTGTTTATAAACAAGGTATTTAGTTATTTTAGGAATAACAATAGAAGGGAATACAGTGCTCTGCAGCCATGGGCTCCACTAATTTTTGATTAAAAATGTTAAAAAAAAAAAAAATTCAAAACGTTCCCAAAAGCAAAACTTGAATTTGCCATGTGCACTGGCAACTATTTACATATAATTTACCTTGTATTTACAAATGACATAACTAAATGTTATCGTTTACATAACATTTATATTAGGCATTAGAAGTAACCTAGAGATGATTTAAAGTATATGGAGGATGTGCATGGATTATATGCAACTATTATGCCATCTTAAGGACTTGTGATGCATTTTGGTATCTGAGGAAGCCCTAGAACTGCAGATAGAGGACATCTGTATTTTACAGATTTCTGCAGTTGTGGAGTGTAGGCTCTTTAGGCTGAGAAAGATGAAGAGCAATCAAAAGTAGCAGGACCTGCCAATCTGAAATTTTCTCTTTGCTTTTCGTTGGCAATTTCTCTTTGCTTTTCATTTGCAATTTTCTCTTTGCTTTTGCCCTACATGCAACTGTATCCAACACACACACATACACACACAGAGTGTACTTTTTGTAATTTGTAATACATGTTAGAATTTTAAGCAGGGTTTAAAACATTTTTTTTTATTATTTTTTTAATTGAAGTATAGTTGATTTACAATGTTGTCAGCAGGGTTTGTTTGTTTTAAGGTTAAGTGGACATTTGGGCTTAAGTATGTATCATGTCTATAGCAATTTACAAAGCACATTTCACAACATGGTAAAATGGGTGTCACCATGTCATTTTTTCAGAGTCCACTGCAGCCCAAGAACAGGTGGACCTGGAACCCACGTTCAGGTTCAACTCTAAATGCTATGATCCTTCTCTAGAGCACAGCGCCTGTAGAAGAGTCCAACCTCACAGCCTTTCCAGATTCTGGTGCCGGGAACAAAGTGTACAAAAAAGTTGACACAACTCTGCCCTGAGTGGTGGGCAGTCTGAGGGAGTCACATGACAGAGTTGCCTGTGGGAAGAAGCAACAGGATAACCAGGTCCAGAAAAGCTAGAAAAACTGGAAGTGTAGCAAAGATTGAGTAGCAAGTAGCCAGTGCAGCGAAGACTGAGTAGCAAGTCAGGCAGAGTAGCACCAAGGCTGACTTGACAGCTTGGCTGCCTGTCTCTGTTTTGTTAGAGCTTCACTCATTCGAGGAATAGACAGTGAAAGCTGCTCTAGTTAATACTTCTTCCCATTGTGGCCCTAGATGAGGAGTATTAACAGATCTCTTGTCACTCTTGTCTGTCAAACCAAGTTACCGCTTCCCTTGTAAAAAAAAGAAAAAAAAAATATTCTTGCCTGCAGAATCTCATGGACAGAGGAGTCTGGCAAGCTGCAGTCCGTGGGGTCACAGAGTCGGAGACAACTGAGTGACTACCACTACTCTGACCTATTCATACTGGCTGTACAGTTCATTCAAAAATATCAACATTTTTGAATAAAGTTTCATGCATTAGAATCTTAGAGAAAGAAACAGCAAACTGGGTTTTGCCTTTTTCTTAGCAGTTCTTTAAACTTTTGGCAAAACTAATACAATTATGTAAAGTTTAAAAATAAAATAAAATTAAAAAAAAAAGAATAAACTTTCTACAAATAGAGTCATTCAAGGAGAAATTTCAAACTACAGATTCATGGGGCCTGCATGAAGTCTTCTAAGTCAGACTCTCTAGAGCACAGTCTAAAAATTCACATTTAATAGTAACCTGTCCAGGAGACTGTGATGTACAGCTGGTTCACGAATCATAAGATGCAACCTTAACTCTCTTACTATTACAAATATATTCTTTACCTGTCCAAATAAAAATATTAAAGAAATCAAAATGTGTTCAACTCATATCTACTGCATTAAAATTGATATTTTAAAAATAATTTTTCATACTGGTTTTGTTTTCCTACCATTGCAGAGTTTATTCATTTGGAAATTTCCAGCTCTCCGCTTCACTTTGCTGCCCAAGGCTCATAGTAAAAATCTACGTTCTGATTCCAGGGGAGCATGCTCCATGGATCAGGAAGAGTTGCCAGACAATAAGAGGGAAAGGTACAGGTTGGAAGAAAAGTAATAAAGGTAAAAGATCTTGAGTAATCATTGAGTAAAAGGATATCGCTATATCTTTTCTCTGAATTTTTCTCATTAAGGTTTTAGAAAAAGGTAGCAGATAAAGAATTTTAATTGTTCCAGAGAAGATGAGGCTAGTTGTATTAATAGAATCAAAGTTTCTTGAGCTGGAAGGAGTTGAGGGGAAATTTAGTTCAATAGCTATAAAATCCACCAGCCTTGTACCCAGTGAATGGCCCTTGAAGCCAGGCTCCACACCATGAGCACTCCAGATGCTGACTGACTGGGCAGAGATTCTGAGAGGCAGCTCATAGTGGAGTGGGGAAGAAACTGTATTTAGATTTAAGGCAAACCTGAATTCTTATGTGTAATATATGCCACATTCTTAGTTACTTAAACTAGGTGGCTTGGGCTACTATTTCCTCTTTATATACAACCTCCTTATACTGCTTTTCCTATTTTCTTTCCTCTGTTGAGATTGCTATTAATACTTTTTACACGATATGTTCTTAATTTGAATATAGTAACCTTAATAAAAGTTTTAGAGTTATAAAGGAAAAATGAGAATAAGCTTGATCTAAAAAAGAAAGAGAAAACATAAAAGGAAAAAGGCAAACAATAATGTTAAAAATTAATAGATATCAAGTAAAATATGTAAGTAAAATAAATTTTATCAATCTATACAATACATGAAAGAACTGACTTTTCTCATTAAAAGAAAGAGATCATCAGGCAAACAGGTCAAATATAAAAGAAAACTCAGTTATCTTACTTAAAATTATACATTTAAAAGAAATGTGAAATACTGAATATGAAGGCTAAAAGGAAGGAGACAAATGCAAACCAAAAAACAATTAAGAGAAAAAAAAATAGATGTGATTTTTTTTATCAAAAGGTAGAATTTTTGGTTAAAAGTACTAGATGGAATAAAAAGGCTATAAGAAAGAAAAGGCGTAAGTGATAAGGAAAGTATGTCAGGTTACAAATTCATATGTACCAAGCAATACATCCAAATACACAAAATAAAATTATCGGATTTATAAGAAAAATTTGGTAAAAATTTAAGTTGAAGTATGATATTTTCAGTATACTTCTCTAATAGTAGCACAGAATAGTAGGCAAAAAATAAATGAAATTGAAATTTAAATAATGTCAGTACATTTGACATCACAGATATATTACTATAAGTGCTATACTGTTTATGGATTTGAAAAAAAGTAGTAAATGAAAGTCGCTCAGTAATTGGACAGTAGTAGAAAAAAATAAAATTTAAGTTTAATAATATACATTTGATATCACAGATATATCACTCAGTGCTGTACAGTCTATGGATTTAGATAAATTTACTGATGTGTCCACCACTTTAGGATCATATACAGTAGTTTCCAGGCAAGAACCTGGAGAATCCCAGGGACGGGGGAGCCTGGTGGGCTGCTGTCTATGGGGTCCCACAGAGTCGGACACGACTGAAGCGACTTAGCAGCAGCAGCAGCAGAGTAGTTCCACCACCCTAAAAAGCCTATGTGCCTACCTAGTCATCCTTCCCTTCCCCAGCCCCTGAAAACCACTGATCTTTTAACGGTCTTCATAGTTTTGCCTTTTTCATAATGTTATATAGTTGGAATAATGCAATATATAGCCTTTTCTGATTGACTTGTTTCACTTCCTAACATTTCCTTGTGTCTTTTCATGGCTTGATGGCTTCTTTCTTTTTGCTACTGAATAAAATTGCATTGTATGGATATACCAGTTTTTTTATCCATTCACTAACTGAAGGACAGCTTGACTGTGTCAAAGCTCTGTAAATTACGCACAACGCTGCTATAAACACCCACGCTTAGGTTTTTGTAGACATAAGTTTTCAATCCTATGGGTAAATACCAAGATGTAGGATTTCTGGATCGCATTCCACCTGATGCAAAGAGCCAACTTTCCCTGATGCTGGGGAAGACTGAGGGCAGGAGGAGGAAGGGGCAACACAGGATGAGATATTTGGATGGCATCATCAACTCACTGGACATGAGTTTGAGCAAACTCCAGGAGATAGTGAAGGAAAGGGAAGCCTGGCGTGCTTCAGTACACAGGGTAGCAAAGAGTTGGACGTGACATGACTGAGAGAATGAACAAAAAATAGGATGTTTAATTTTGTAGAATTGAAATCAAGATGTTAAAGAAATATGTGCACTCCCATATTTACTGCAGCATTACTTACAAAAGCCAAGAGACGAAAGCAACTTAAATGTCTATCAACCAAAGCAAGGACAAGGAAAATGTGGAATATGCATACAATGGGATGTTATTCAGTCATAAAAAAAGAAACCCTGCCATGTGCTTTAACATGAAAGAAACCTGAGGATACTATGCTAAGTAAAGTAAACTAGTCACAGAAGGCCAACTATGGTTCTACGTATATGAGGCATCCAAAGTACTCAAATGCATAAGATTAAGGAGTAGAATTGGGCTTCCCTGGTAGCTTAGCTGGTAAAGAATTCCCCTGCAGTGCAGGAGACCCCAGTTCGATTCCTGGGTCAGGAAGATCCGCTGGAGAAGGGATAGGCTACCCACTCCAGTATTTTTGGACTTCCCTGGTGGCTCCGATGGTCAAGATTCTGCCTGCAATGCGGGAGACCTGAGTTCCATCCCTGGGTTGGAAAGATCCCCTGGAGAAGGGAAAGGCTACTCACTCCAATATTCTGGCCTGGACAATTCCATGGACCATATAGCCCATGGGCTCACAAAGTGTTGGACACAACCAAATGACTTTCATTTTCAAGAAGTAGAATGGTAGTTGCTAGGTGCTGAGTAGGGGAGAAATGGAGAGCTGCTCTTCACAGGGTATAGAGTTTCAGTCATAAGATGGAGAAGTTCTAGAGATCGGTACAACATCGTGCTAATACTTAACAATATACTATACACTTAAATTTGTTTTAGTGTTTAGATACCATATGATGAGATTTTTTTACCACAATAAAAAAAAATCTACCTTCATGCAATGAATAAATAACACTCTTAGAAATATCTTTTATACATGTGAATTTAAATAATGTAATAATACAGCATGATATGCTGAATACAGTCATTAAAGTAATATTGTCCAGATTCATAATCACAGGTGGCAGTCTTGGAAACACCCCTCATTCATGTAAGAAGAAAGTTTAGAAAATGAAGAAACTAAGTATTTGAGGTAAGAAATAGGAAAAGGACAAAATACATGAAACAAAGAAATCAGAAAACACAATGTGTGTTGGTCCAGGCAGACTGTCTTTTGTTTTATAGTCCTGGAGGATCCAGCAAAGGGCTCTCAACAAGACACTAACAAAAGGAAAGAGGTGTTTTCATACAAGTAGTCTGAAAACAATACAGAAAATAACAAAGTGAGAGCAATGTGGGACAGGGCACCAATTAAAATATTTTGCACAAGTCTAATTGGCAAACATGAGGCACCTGGACCAGAGCCATACGGGCAAGAACACAAAGTTAAAAACAAAAAACAGATATTTTCAGAGAGACAGCAGCAAACAATGGCTAAAAGGATGCAGAGAATGAGAAGAAAAAAAGGTAAAGAAAAGGATGACTCTGAAAAGTCAACTAAAGGCAAAGCACTGCACGTTCACTCACTGAAAAAAAAGTGGGTGACTAAGTTTTGATTTATTTTGACAAAATAATGGCCAAATTTAGTGAGTAGCATTGATAAGGGTAGCTGGGAGAGATTTTAGCACTGATTTTCACATTCCACTCCTTGAAAATACAACTTCAATTTTAATCTAAGTATGTTATCTGTTGGGTATATAAATCCAATGTTAAAGATATTTTTCTACATTAGTTCAGTTGAGTTCAGTCACTCATTCATGTCTGACTCTTTGTGACCCCATGAATTGCAGCACGTCAGGCCTCCCTGTCCATCACCAACTCCCGGAGTTCACAAAAACTCACGTCCATTGAGTCAGTGATGCCATCCAGCCATCTCATCCTCTGTCGTCCCCTTCTCCTCCTCCCTGCAACCCCTCCCAGCATCAGAGTCTTTTCCAATGAGTCAACTCTTCACATGAGGTGGCCAAAGTACAGGAGTTTCAGCTTTAGCATCATTCCTTCCAAAGAACACCCAGGACTTATCTCCTTTAGAATGGACTGGTTGGATCTCCTTGAAGTCTTCTCCAACACCACAGTTCAAAAGAATCAATTCTTCGGCACTCAGCCTTCTTCACAGTCCAACTCTCACATCCATACATGACCACTGGAAAAACCATAGCCTTGACTAGACGGACCTTTGTTGGCAAAGTAATATCTCTGCTTTTGAATATGCTATCTAGGTTGGTCATAACTTTCCTTCCAAGGAGTAAGCGTCTTTTAATTTCATGGCTGCAGTCACCATCTACAGTGATTTTGGAGCCCCCAAAAATAAAGTCTGACACTGTTTCCACTGTTCCCCCATCTATTTCCCATGAAGTGATGGGACCAGATGCCACGATCTTCGTTTTCTGAATGTTGAGCTTTAAGCCAACTTTTTCACTCTCCTCTTTCACTTTCATCAAGAGGCTTTTTAGTTCCTCTTCACTTTCTGCCATAAGGGTGGTGTCATCTGCATATCTGAGGTTATTGATATTTCTCCCGGCAATCTTGATTCCAGCTTGTGTTTCTTCCAGCCCAGCGTTTCTCATGATGTACTCTGCATATAAGTTAAATAAGCAGGGTGACAATATACAGCCTTGACATACTCCTTTTCCTATTTGGAACCAGTCTGTTGTTCCATGTCCAGTTCTAACTGTTGCTTCCTGACCTGCATATATGTTTCTCAAGAGGCAGGTCAGGTGGTCTGGTATACCCCCTATCAAATGCTTCTCTATAAGCCACAGACATAGAAACAAGAGGGCTACCTCTGGGCTAATTTCAAATTATGTCAGAATACAAAGTAGAAATGCTCAGCAAGATGTTTAAGATGCCATTGAGAACCTTGGAGGGCTGGAGGTTGAGTAAATATTCTTGGCAGAGGACAGAGACTTGCTGTCTTCTGTCTGATCTCAGCCAATTCTCTTTAACCTTCCTAGACCTTGGAACTCTCAAAAGACTATCCAACTCCTGTTATATTAAGAAAGCCTCTAATATGTGAAGTCTGGCAACACTTCACATACAGAGCATCTGAAATTAAGGAGATACCATTTGGTGTTTATATAAATCTTATTCTAATATCTATGCAATAAGTTCCCAGATGGGAAATGCTATCTTAAGAATAAATATAGCCTTGTACAATTTTTACCCCCCTTTATGATGGCACATTTACTCAGTAATCATATATAAGATATTGAATTTGGTACTTTACTTTCAGTGTGTAATTCTTAGAGCATTATGGAAATTGATTATTAATTACTCTTATTTTACCAATGAAGAAATTGAGGCTCAGGTTTAATATCTTGCCATAGATAATTCAATTGATAAGAAACAGAGTCAGAATACCCAACTCTCTTGGATATTGCCTATGTCTATTATTTTCCACTGAATTATGTCTTATTTACAGCATTCAAATATTATATGAGAAACAGAGTTGAACATGACATGTTGCTGCCATTAGAAACAATAGTTCAAACATTAAAGCATTTTCTACTCAGTTATTACAAACACTTATTTAAGTGCCAGCTATTTATATTTTAGCTATTTATGATGAAAAACATTTTAAAATGCACCAGCATTTCTACAGTTTCTTCCACAGAGTACATAAGTCAAAATATTATTATTTCTTGGTGATTCAGTCTTATTGTTAAGATGCATTACTAAACTGCATAAGTGTTTTGTTTTATATACCTTGATAATGCTTTATACTTTCTGGGCTTGCATTAAATTGGACTTCATCCTCTATGGATGGCTGTCATTTTTTCTCTTTCATACTAGCATGCTCCATTGTTTCTAATCTGTTGCTTTATTTTGACTCAAATTATGAGAACTTGATGAGTGTTTTAGAATGATTGTAATCTCCCATGAAATAAGTCATTTGGACTCAGCTGCACATCATTGCTACTCAGAGGATCTTTTCATGTGTCTGAGATCACAGTTCAATGCCTCAAATAAGTTTAAATTTAAAGCAACTTGTATCACAACAAGATAAGAAAGAAAAAGAAACACAGGACTAGACTGTTAAAGGGCTAAGGCTTTTACAGTTTTGGTATATTATTAAATTATCCAGATTATAGTATCCAAGAAGATGTAATAAATTAGGGCCTTATCTGTCTGAAATAAGTGTTCAACAGGGTCAGATTTAATGTGAGTTGGTGACTCAACAGTAAAGAATCCACCTGCAATGCAGCAGACACAGGTTCAATCCTTAGGTCGGGAAGATCCCCTGGAGAAGGGGATGGCAACCCACTCCAGTATTCTTTCCTGGAGAATCCCATGGATAAAGGAGCCTGGCAGCTTACAGTCCACAGGGTCACAAAGAGTCAGACATGACTAAAGGGACTTAGCATGCATATACCATGAGTCTGTAGTATGTGCATTTGAAAAGAAAAAGGGATCAACGTTTTGGATAATACCACAATCAGCCAGAAGGGAAAAGCAGGAGTCATGTGAAAAGTATATCCAGTGTAACTTTACTTTTTAAAAATCCAAGCTCCAGACAATAAAGATCAGAAACATTATTTTGACTGACACGGATCCACAGAAGAAAACAAGAAAGTATTCTGAGGCTTAGGTCCAAACATTTGGGAAACCCAGATCGGAATATGTGGATATGCATTTTACTTTTTACGAGAGTCCCTGGTTTTGCTCAAAGTCCTAGCTAGTCATAGGAAATAAAGACAAATCATCTCATACAGTACCAAAAAGTCAGAAGGACAAGAGTAACTGGCACACTCTTCAAGGAGGCTGCGATGGTTTGGGGGCAGTGAAGCAGGAAGGCTAATTAGCAATCAAGGTAGAAGCCCTGCCATTTTGACTGAGTAGATCATTAAGGTAAGAACATGGCAAGAATGCGGTTGAGAATCTGATAGGTAGAGTGGACAGCTAATCTAAAGCCACAAAACAGATTCTAGTCCCCTCTCCCAGTGACAGTGGATCTTTCTAGGTTAGTCTGGATTCAGCAACTGGGTAGGGATAAATCTCTGTGTTAATAGAATAGATGTTTGCAAATGCTGACCAGTCAGAATAGTTCACTTAAAATCAGAGCACATTAATTCCTTCAGTGCTTGAAATGCTTCATCATCTTAATGTTACTTTCAGAATTAGGTCCACCCTCCTTAAAAGACTCCCCAAGCCTCATCCTTATCTGTTTGTCTAGCCTTAGCCTGTACCACTTCTCACATCACCTTCCACACTGACGAACTTCCAAATGCTTTTTCAATCCCACGTTTTCCTGCCTCCAGGCTTGCACATATGCTATTCGCTCAGCCTGGAGGACCCTTAGCATTTCTCTTCCCTTGGATATTTTGGTTTAAATAATATATTCTCCCTTAATCCCTAAAGACCAGGATGTTTCGTTACTATGTGTTCTTAGAACATTCTGCACGCCTGCCTGCAGTCTTTGCACAGAGCATTGTTACCCTGTTTTTCTGTATTACTGGCTGAACTAAACTGCAAGTGAGTACTAACCTTATGTTGGCAACAATTTTATCTTCCAAGCTAAGCATAGGTCCTGGCACCTAGTAAACTCTTAATAAATATTTATTATTTAGTTAATATTAATAATGGGATGGCTAGATGGGTGAGCAGGTGGAAGGGAGAGTGGATGCAATGGATAAACAATGCAGACATTTTAGGAGTCATTAGAGTTGTCAGAAAAACAAACTCCTCTTGTTATGGTATTAAGAATAAACTGGATTTCTTCTCAAATCCTAGGATGACTCTAAAAAAACATGGATGATCATTTTTTCCTTTGTTTTTCCACTGTGTATAGTATATAGCAATCTGTGAGTACTAAGAACAATCTATTTACAGGGTAGAACACTTTTAACATCAATAAGAACTATATTCTCTTCTGTTGTTCAAAAAGGATGTCACATTTCAATATAATTGCTTAGCATTTTCAAGTGAGCTATTTATAATCAATGGGGCGACTTAAAGTAAATGTATTTGAAATGGCTGTTGCTGTGTTATAACTGAACATCACTTAAAATACATCATAAATCATTTGTAAAGCATTTATACATGGTGTTAATGTTGTCTCGATATAGTGTATTTCTAAATATGTTCATGCTTAGAACTGTTCTTCAAGTTAAAAAAAAAAAAAAAACCTTAAAATAAGATCGTTGTCAAAGCTGTGGAGTATAAATAAGAGTTTTTGAAATCATTCCTGTCTTGCCCCACTGAACAATCCCTGAGCTCTTCTAAAGACTTCCACATAGAAACATAGTTAGGCAAAACTTCCCTTTAAGCCTAGGGCATGGTACTGGTTATTCCAAAAGCCATAAGACGATAATAACCCTCCATACACATAGAGCAAAATTATGGGTAGTAATATGACCTCAATATTACAGCGACATGTAAAACATGGGATTTTAAGTACTCTAGGTCTTGGAACACACAGTTCTTAGGAGTGTCTTCCCCGAGCAGCTTCCTTCTTTTCTTTACCTCTCTGTCCTGAAATATTAAGAATAAACTGAAAGGGTTAGTTATTTCAATTAGCCACAGTGCTCTTAAGCCAAGATGAAAGTAATAAAGTGATGGAGAAAAATGATATGAACATAACAGTGATTAGTGAACCATGGTGGCAGATCTATGTTACATGGTTTATAGTTAATTGGGAATTACTACCTTATTTTGAGAGATGAAGAAACCAGAATGCAAAAAGTCTGAGAAATTTGTCTAAGGTCACAACATTTAAAATTTGTAGAGTCTGGACTCAAAATCAGGTTTGAAGATACAGCATGACAGAGTAATAGACAATTGATCATCTAACCATAAGCAACCATCAACTTGTAATACAACGTGTATTACAAAATAGGTAACACGACAGTCTTCAGTCATTGCACCTTAAGAGCACAAGACTATAATCCTTGAGAGATGAGAAACAGATAGAGAGCTCTACCTTCACATTGGCTTTGGGGCACTTTCTAAACATTCACATTGGCTTTGGGGCACTTTCTAAATAACATCACAGGGAATTAGAGGACAAATAGAACAGCGATCTCACTAAGAAAAGGAAACCAAAATAACAATATGGAGGTGCTGAGGTGGCTTAAAATTACATGTCCAGGTCCCAGAGAGGAAAGAGTTAAGTAAAAAAATCACTGCATAGGAGTTACTTTAGTCTTTGGCCAAAGACTAAGCTATGCAAGCTGAAAACAAGACTCTGTGAGGCTTTGCAGAGAACAGCTACTGGAGACTACAAACTAAAATAAAACTTTGAAGGATATGTAGTACTGGGAAGCATTAGAATTAGAACCAGTCAGAAATGCTGAGAAACCAAGGCATTTAGTTAAAATCCCAGAAAGGCTACAGTATAAGCATAGGTTTTCCATAGTCCTTGAGAAACTTCATTAGATGAGCCCCCAACAAATTCTAAAAGTCTCCACAAAGCATGAGTTCTAACCATGAAAAAATTAACTGCTCTCCATAACAAGGCTCGATATTCGTTAAAGAAAATCTACACTTAAAACAACGTATCATCCATTATGTGTAGTATATAATTAAAAAAAAAATGTTGCAAAGAAGCAGAAGACAGGTGACTCATAACCAGGAAAAATAAACAGTTAAGAGAAATAGATCAAGAGATGACTGACACAGATGCTGGACTTAGGATGAAAGGATTGTAAAGGTACCATAATACATACATTAAAGATACTAAAAGAATTTACAAATACGCAAACAGAGGATTTCACAGAGAAACATTATTAAGAAGAACTAAATGTAATTCTAAATGTAAAGCTACAATACCTGTACTGAATGGGTTTAACAGCAGACTAAGGGAACACAATAAACTTGAAGACAGATTAATGGAAATTAAAGCACACAGAGGAGGGAAAAACTAAACAGACAAGCAACAACAAACAAAGTGTCCATGTTCAACTACTAGAAGATATCAAGTGGTCTAACAAGAAATAGAAAAAAAGATTGGGGCAGGAAAAATGACAGGATGTTGAAAAACGAATCATTAAAAATATTTCAAATTTAATGAAGACATACTAACCCACAAATCCAAGAAAGTTAACAAATATGAAGCAGGATAAACACAAATAAAATCACATCTAGGGTTATTCTGGTCAAATTGCTAAAAATCAAAGCGAAAGTTAAGGGGAAAAAACAATCTTAAAAGTATCCACACAAAAGGTGACATTTTACACATAGGGGAACAAATATAATATTATTACTCACTTATCAGAAATAATGTAAATTAGAAGACAAAAGAATAAAGACATTACAGCACTAGAAAGAAAACCACCTAGAATTCTGTATCCTGCAAAAGTGTCCTTCAAGGAGAAAGGCAAAATCAAACATTTCTAGAGAAACAAGATCTATTTGTTTTCAGATAAACAACTGGGGGAATCTATCACCAGATTCTTATGAGTCATAAGAAATGTCAAAGAAAATGTTTTAGCCCAAAGGCAAATGATACCAGATGAAAACTTCAGTTCAGTCAGTTCAGTTCAGTCGCTCAGTTGTGTCCGACTTCGCGACCCCATGAATCGCAGCACGCCAGGCCTCCCTGTCCATCACCAACTCCCGGAGTTCACTCAAACTCACATCCATCAAGTCGGTGATGCCATCCAGCCATCTCATCCTCTGTCGTCCCCTTCTCCTCCTGCCCCGATCCCTCCCAGCATCAGAGTCTTTTCCACTTTGCATGAGGTGGCCAAAGTACTGGAGTTTCAGCTTTAGCATCAGTCCTTCCAAAGAAATCCTAGGGCTGATCTCCTTTAGGATGGACGGGTTGGATCTCCTTGCTGTCCAAGGGACTCTCAAGAGTCTTCTCCAACACCACAGTTCAAAAGCATCAATTCTTCGGCGCTCAGCTTTCTTCACAGTCCAACTCTCACATCCATACATGACCACTGGACAAACCATAGCCTTGACTAGACGGACCTTTGTTGGCAAAGTAATGTCTCTGCTTTTCAATGTGCTGTTACAACTACACAAGACAAATAACAGCTCCAAGGTAAACATATGAATAATTTAAAAGTTTTCACCTTCTGTAATGACTTTATAACATAACTATCAATAAGATACATATGTGTCTTACTCCTGCCTGCTCATGTTTATGGCAGGATCTACCTGTGCTCAGTGGAGGCTGTGTTGGCCCCACCCTGAGCAGCTGGCTACAGAAATAAAGACAAAGATGATTTATTATGGCAACAGATAACAGAAAACAGTAGAACATAAAATTAGACCCATAGGGTAGCCGACTCATTGGAAAAGACCCTGATGCTGGGAAAGATTTAGGGCATGAGGAGAAGGGGATGACGGAGGATGAGATGGTTGGATGGCATCATCAACTCAACAGATGTGACTTTGAGCAAGCTCCAGGAGATAGTGAAGGACAGAGAAGCCTGGCATGCTGCAGACCATGGGGATGCAAAGAGTCCAACACAACTGAGAGACTAAATAACAAGAGTAGAGAAGTAGGTGGTTGAGGTCTCTCCTTCACTGGATGCTGGGATTTGTACAAGCAAAAACCAGAAACAGAGCTATCTTGATAAAAGATAAAGGCAGCCATGAACATTTATGTTATTGCCCTGCTCTGTCCATAGCAATGGTTTGGTGGATATATTCCGTACCTCAACAGTGGATCCACAGTAACAACTACACAATAGAAGGAAGGGTATATTTAAGAAACACAGATATTTGAAACCATTTTTATCCAGGTCAGCAAAAAAGAAGCAACTGTCGTACATAACTATATCCAAATGATTACTGTGGGTATCATATTCACCAGCTTCTCCTATTATACAAAGTCAGGCTTCTGGTTTAAACAACAACAGGCTGTGAAAAAGCATGCTGGATACAGCTGGGTCATCTAGAGAAGAAGTACAAGCCTACAAAGATCTTAGGGCTGATCTGGCAATTTCTCTTGAATTTTATAAAGACTTCTGTTTATGATCATAAGAAATAGCTTGTCTGTTGTCAAACATTTTATTCACAGTTGCGTCCCACTTCAGACACATGGGAAAGACTATTTGAGAACTTGGAAAAACTCACTTATCTCTGAGACCACGAGCGGAGGGTGATGGGTGTATTGAGGCCATCTCATCTGTGCACTGAATAGACATAGCCAAGTGCGTGCCAGTGGTAAGCCTCTATAGTAACTTGGAAATGCATTAATTATGGTAACAAAACAGCAGCAATGTGTAGGGGTGCCCACCTATAATTTGCTAGTAGCTGTCAAAATGTAAAGTGTACATATCCCTTGAACCCATTCTTATAGGAATCTTTCTATAAAAATATTAGTGCAAGTATGCAGAATATAAGTATATGTGAATTGTTGTTGTTTAGTCACTAAGTTGTGTCCGACTCTTTGCTACCCAATGGACTGCAGCATGCCAGGACTCCCTGTCCTACACTATCTCCTGGAGCTTGCTCAAACTCATGTTCATTGAGTGGATGATGCCATCCAACCATCTTATCCTCCGTCACCCCCTTCTCCTCTTGCATACTTAACTGTGATAATACTTTGGCATTGAAGCTGTTCACACACAACAGAGATTACCATCTGACAAGGGTACTATAGTGAGATTCCTGAATCAAATGGGAGATTACACTTGATAATTTCAAAGTTTCTCCCAATCATAATCATCAACTGTTAATTTTCTCAGCAGTAGAAGAGTGGGGAGGAGCAGTAAAGGTAGCAGCAGTGGGGAAATCCACAATCCCAGAAGCAAGTACTGTGAGCATGGCAGCAAGCAAGTCTGCAGAACCAGGACAGACACACTCAGGAGCAATGGCAAAAATAACTAGTGAACACAGGTATTGAAAAGCAGAGACATCACTTTGCCAACTAAGGTCTGTATAATCAAAATTATGGTTTTTCCAGTAGTTATGTATGGATATGAGAGTTGGACTATAAAGAAAGCTGAGTGCTGAAGAATTGATGCTTTTGAACTGTGGTGTTGGAGAAGACTCTTGAGAGTCCCTTGGACTGCAAGGAGATCCAACCAGTCAACCTGAAAGGAAATCAAACCCAAATATTCATTGGAAGGACTGATGCTGAAGCTGAAGCTCCAATACTTTGGCCACTTGATGCAAAGAGCTGACTCACTGGAAAAGAAAAGCCCCTGATGCTGGAACAGGTTGAAGGCAGGAGGAGAAGGGGATGACAGAGGATGGGATGGTCAGATGGCATCACTGACTCAAAGGATGGTTTTGAGCAGGGTCTCGGAGATGGTGAAGGACAGGGAAGCCTGTTGTGCTACCGTCCATTGGGTCACAAAGAGTCGGACATGACTTAGTGACTGAACAACAACAGCAAGCTGGTGGATGTGCAGGAGGAAACAGCTGGTATGACCCTGGTGCGTGCTGGTACTGTGTCATCAGTGGCTGTAACACATTCAGAGTGGGTACTGCAAGCATATCCTTGGTAAGTACTTCCAGCATGTTGGTGAAGTTAGTCTTTTCCCAAAGGGAAGCGTAAGTGTGATTACAAAGGGAGAGATCACTGTGCAGGGCATGCTGCAGAAACAGTTAAAGGTTCTATAGTAAGACCCCTTGTCTCAAACTTTCAGAATGAAGACTACACAATTTAATGGGATGGGAGTCAGAAAGACCCCTGGCTGAATGCTGAAGCCTGTAAAAAAGGGAGAAAAGAAAAGAAAGACAGAATTCACAGCAGAAGGAGTTCTCGATACTACAGGAGGGGTCAAAGTCACTACAAGACGCAGGAGGACAAGTTGCATCCTGCAAGCGGTCCATAGCTAGCCATGGAGCTACTGGAGATGAGACGGAGGAAAAGGGCTTTGCATCCCAGGCCACCAGACACAGTTCTCCTTACGAAAGCACCGGCTGGAGACCTACAAATTGTTTCACAAGTGAGGGAGCAACTAATCTACAACTAGTTCAGGTTCTTCAAGTGAGTAACCTGGTGGGATAAGATCTTTCTTGAGAAAATTTTCAGTCAACCTTACTACAAAATCATTGATTCAAACTCTGACAGAGAACTGTGCATCGCGTCTCAGACTGTTGGGGGGGCAACATAGAGGCAATTACGAGGACAAGAGACATGAAAGGCTGAATTCCTTGGTAATGACACATCTTAGAGCAAGGAGTCAGTAACCTTTGAAGCCGGTTAAATAGGAAATAAAGCAGGGAGCTGTAATGAAGACAGATTCAGAGAGCTAGTTCCAGCTTTCCTTAACAGCTTAAATTTCATAAAAATGAAATGTTCACTTCTGTTTGAATTTTTATATACCACAGTCTAGTAGTAACTTCATAGTAGATTTTGTGATTTTTAACTCTACTATAGCCTGAAACACCCTCCTCTATCTGCAGCCCCTGTCTCACACTCACGCCCAGCAGAGATATTATTAGTGATTTATCTTATTTTCTTTCTGGCTTGTTTTCTCCAAAGATATGGCTTTCAAAAAGTCACAGATTTCAGGGTGGAAAAAAATAATCTCTTCCATTTCCTCTTCTTCTTCCTGAAGTTCTCTGAATACAGATATTTAGCTCTATCCATAGACCAAGGAGGGGCCATCTAGGTGATTTAGTGGTAACGAATCCACCTGCCCATGCAGGAGACACGAGACATGGATTCAATCCCTGGGTCAGGAAGATCTGCAGGAGGAAATGGAAAACCACTCCGGCATTCTTGCCTGGAAAATCCCATAGACAGAGGTGCATGGCAGGCTACAGTCCATGGAGTCACAAAGTGCCGGGGACCAGCCCCGGCTGATCCAGGGTATTCGAAGCGGGGACGGCGTCGGCGAGGATCAGGAAACAACTGCTTAATTAAACGTTAATTAAGGATATAAAGAGTAATAGAATGAGGATAGCTCAGTGAAGAAATTCAGTGGAGAAAAGAGGCTGAAATAAGGATAGCTCAGTGAGGAAATTCAGTGGAGAAAAGAGGCTGAATAATTCAGCCAGAAGGTAAGAGAAAGAACGACATGGTGAGACCAAGTTTCGGTGAACAAGGCCCGCACTTTATTTTTCAAAGTAGTTTTTATACCTTAAGTTATGCACAGAGGATAATGGGGGAAGGGGTAGAGTCTTGCAGCAAACCAGGCTTTCTTCCTGCAAACTTATCATATGCAAAAGCTTAGGTGATTTGCATCATCTTCTGGCCCGGAGGCCTGTTAACATTTTAAGACCTTTTCTTCAGAAAACTTATTTTTCTCTAAAGGTGATTGGTCAGGAGCCACCCTCCAAAAGCATTAGATACAGTTGCATTCCTACAGCTCAAAGGTGTGGTGGGCTACAACAAGAAAAAGAATTAACTCAAGGGTCCCAGGTTACAAACATTAAAGCTACTATTTACACCAATTATATTAACCAATACACTGCCAGGGACACAGCAGGTAAGGGATATGGAAACTTAGCAGCAAACATTGGCCCAACAAGTGAAAATCCCTTCACCAATACAATTTCTAATCAATCTTTTAACTACTCAAAAGAATCTGTGTTTAGACAGTTTAGAACATCTCCTGCCTCTCACAGTTGGGAGGCTCTGAACAATCACATGAGGCCGGAAAAACCTATTCAGGCAGGCTAGAGGATTTCCAAAGGAGTTTGTAGGTTAAACACTGTCACACCCAGGAATTATTAACTGGAGCTGTAAGCTAACTTTTTTCAGAGAGGTAGTGGGGGACAGCCCCCCGTAAAGTCAGAGGTGTAGGTGAAAGCACAAAGCAGAAAGTAGGCAGATTCTGGTTTTGGGGGTATATGCTCGAGAATTTCCAGGGGGACTCCTGAAGCTCGATCCTGCCTTTGCGTATGCCGAGCCTCCTTCCTCATGACCTTTGTCATGGGCGGAGTTCCTCACGCTGGCTACCGGCAGTGATAGAATTCCAGTTGAGCTATTCCAGATCCTGAAAAGTGCTGCACTCAATATGCAATATGCACTCAATATGCAATATGCCGGCTCCCGGCAACAAAGAATTGGCATGACTGAGGAACTGAGCATGTACACAGATCAAGGAAGGAAAAGACTCATGTCCTAAGAGGACATTCAGAGGAAGAATGGGGAATGGCAGTTGTTCAGCAGCTTCTGCTGGCAATTGGAGTAGGCTAATCTATTATTTAGACCTAATAATCTCACCCTTAATATATAATTTGAATAAGTTTTAAATGTGTTATAGGGGACAAAAAAATATTTGCGAGAAAATAATCTGTAATAACAAAACCCCAATTTCCATGAACAGAAACATGAATACATTTGGGTGTGTATATACAGTGGAAAACTATAAAACAATGAAAATGAATAGCAGATATGAAAATAAGCATGAATAGATTTGACATAGTGTTGAGTTTACAAAAGCAAATCACAAAATATGTGAGATAAAATTACATTTATAGAACAGTTCAAGCATAAGACCAATGTATTTTTGAGTACATATTTATTAAAACTACAAAAAAAAGGATAAACAAATATAAAATTCAATTAGTGGTTATTTCTTGAATGAAAAGAAGGAAAAGGAGATATGATAAAGTAGATATATACATGGCTTCAAACAGCATAGGGACTTGTTCTATTCTTTAAGCAAGGTGATAGGTACGTGGAAATTTGTGTTTGTATTATTTCACATTTTCACATCTCTGAAATCAGCATGGTCTTAACACTGTAGCCAGACAGATGGCAGCCAGGATGTAGTTGTCACTACCTTAAGACATTCTTCAGCCAATTTCTTACTTCTGTTCTCTTCTCTTGTTTTCTCAAGAGTGATACATGTCAAAAAAATCTATTTATAATACCTATTTTAATAAATGCAAAATTCTAAGTGACAAAAATGACTAAAGCAAAAGTAATAAAAAATGTTTTGTATGGTTTAATACATTTGTAGAAATAAAATGTATGATAATAGCACAGATAATGTGATGGGTAAAAAAAAAAATATATATATATATATATCTCATGTGACTTTTGCATTGTACTTGAAGTAGCATCATACTAATTCAAAGTTGATGAAAATGAGTTAATAAAGCATAATATAGACCCCTAAGAGGCAGGATCAATATGGTAGAGGGAAGAATCGAAGCTTCTCTCTCCCCATACCTCCATCACCAATTACATCAGTACTACAACTATATATAGAGCAACCTCATGGTAAATGGACTGAAGACGAGCAAAATAAATCTTCAACCAAGGCTGCTGCTGCTACATATATATATAAACACATGGGACACGGACTCTGGAAGAAGGGAAGGAGAAGACATCCCTTCTCCTAGTTGAGGTCCACATCCCTAGAAGGTGACCCAGGAAAGAAGGGCATATCACAGGCACAGAGATCCTCCCTGAGGAATGTGAGGGATTTGAGCCATGTATAGACACCGCAGCCCAGGGGTATGACACCGGGAAGACAAGCCCCCTTAGCAGGCTTGAAAACCAATGGAGGTTACCAGAGGGCTATGAGAAGCTGAGACTCTGCTAATGAAAGGCATAAGCAAAGACTTGCTTACTCCTAGTACCAGCACAGAAGCAACAGAATGAAAACAGCCTCCTGCTCTGGATGGCCTGCCAGGACCACCCCAGTGTGCCCTCAGCTTGCACCAGGCTCCTGTCACAGTCAAGGCGAAGGTTGCCACGAGAAATGCCTATGTGCACATGCATTCTCCAGGGAAGGAGCAAGCACAGAAACCACCACAACCTTGGAATGGGTAGCCATTTCCTTTTCCAGGGAGTCTTCACAACCGAAGGATTGACCCGGGTCTCCTACATTGCAGGCAGACTCTTTACCGTCTGAGCCAGCAGGGAAGCCCACAAACATGCACACAGTTGGGGGAAAAAAAAAAAAAAGGACATGATAAAGAGTTAAAAAAATAGTAACAGAAATGCTATTTCTATTACTATTTTTTGAATAGTAAAACATAAAGAGAACTTAAGGGACCTCTGGGAGAATATCAAGCATACTTATATTCACATTATAGGGGTTTCGGAAGGAGAAGAGAGAAACTCATAGAAAAAGTATTTGCTACAATTATGACTAAAACTTTCCTAACCTGATAAAGGAAACAGATCTCCACGTCCAGAAACCACAGAGTCCCAAATAAAGTGAACCCAAAGAGAACAATACAAAGACATAATTAAAATGGCAAAAATTAAAGACAGAATTTTAAAAGTGGAAAGAGTCGCATAGGAACTCTCATAAGAATATCAACTGATTTTTTGACAGAAACTTTCCAGGCCAGAGGAGAGTGGGATGATACACACCAAAGTGCTAAAAGGAAAAGAACCTACAATCTAGGATACCCTACTTGGCAAGATGATCACTGAAAGAGAAAGAAAGATTTTCCCAGACAAGCCACCATGAAGCCAACCTTATAAGAGAAGATAAAGGGTCTCCTTCAAGTGAAAAGTAAAATGATGTAACGTGAAATAAGAAAATATTCAGATTTCGATATTGACCATCTGGTGCTGTCCATGTGTATGTTCTTCTTGTGTGTTGTTGGAGGAGAGTGTTTGCTATGACCAGTACATTCTCTTGGCAGAACTCTATTAGCCTTTGCCCTGCTTAATTCTGTACTCCAGGGCCAAATTTACCTGTTACTCCAGATATTTCTTGACTTCCTACTTTTGCATTCCAGTCCCCCATAATGAAAAGGACAACTTTTTTTGGGGTGTTAGTTCTAGAAGGTCTTGTAGGCCTTCATAGAACCATTCAACTTCAGCTTCTTCAGCGTTACTGGTTGGGCATAGACATGGATTACTGTGATGTTGAATGGTTTGCCTTGGAAATTAACAGAGATAATTTTTGAGAGTGCATCCAAGTACTGCATTTTTAATTTTTTTGTTGACTGTGATGGATAATCCATTTCTTCTAAGGGATTCTTGCCCACAATAGTAGATACAAGGGTCATCTGAGTTAAATTCACCCATTCAAGTCCATTTTAGTACGCTGATTTCTAAAATGTTGTTGTTCACTCTTACCATCTCCTGTTTGACCACTTCCGATTTGCCTTGATTCATGGACCTAACATTCCAGGTTCCTATGAAATATTGCTCTTTACAGCATCAGACTTCACTTCCATCACCAATCACATCCACAACTGAGTGTTGTTTTTGCTTTGGCTCCATCTCTTCAGCATTTCTGGAGTTTTTTTCCACTGATCTCCAGTAGCATACTGGGCACCTACTGACCTGGGGAGTTCATCTTTCAGTGTCTTATTTTTTTTGCCTTTTCATACTGTCCATGCTGCTGAAATCAGATTGACTATATTCTTTGCAGTCAAAGATGGAGAAGCTCTATACAGTCAGCAAAAACAAGACAGGGACCTTACTGTGGCTCAGACCATGAACTCCTTATTGCCAAATTCAGGCTGAAATTGAAGAAAGTAGGGAAAACCACTAGACCATTCAGGTATGACCTAAATCAAATCCCTTACGATTATACAGTGGAAGTGAGAAATACATTTAAGGGCCTAGATCTGATAGATAGAGTGCCTGATGAACTATGGACTGAGGTTCGTGACATTGTACAGGAGGCAGTAATCAACACCATCTTCAATAAAAAGAAAAGCAAAAAGGCAAAATGGTTGTCTGAAGAGGCCTTACAAATAGCTATGAAAAGAAGAGAAGCAAAGGCAAAGGAGAAGAGGAATGAAATACCCATTTGAATACAGAGTTCCAAAGAACAGCAAGGAGAGATAAGAAAGCCTTCCTCAGTGAACAATGCAAAGAAATAGAGGAAAAAAAACAGAATGGGAAAGACTAGAGATCTCTTCAAAAAAATTATAGAAACCAAGGGAATATTTCATGCAGAGATGGGCACAATAAAAGGACAGAAATGGTATGGACCTAACAGAAGCATAAAATATTAAGAAGAGATGGCAAAAATACACAGAAGAATTATACAAAAAAGATCTTCATGACCCAGATAATCACTCACCGAGAGTCAGACATCCTGCAGTGTGAAGTCAAGTGGGCATTAGGAATCATTATTACAAACAACCTAGTGGAGGTGATGGAATTCCAGTTGAGCTCTTTCAAATCCTAAAAGATGATGCTGTGAAAGTGCTGCACGCAATATGCCAGCAAATTTGGAAAACTCAGCAGTGGCCAAAGGACAGGAAAAGTTCAGTTTTCATTCCAATCCCAAAGAAAGGCAATGCCAAAGAATGTTCAAACTTCTGCACAACTGCCCTCATCTCACACACTAGTAAAGTAATACTCAAAATTCTCCAAGCCAGGCTTCAACAGTATGTGAACCATGAACTTCCAGATGTTCAAGCTGGATTTAGAAAAGCCAGAGGAAGCAGAGATCAAATTGCCAACATCTGGTAGATCATTGAAAAAGCAAGAGAGTTCCAGAAAAACATCTACTTCTGCTTTATTGACCACTCCAAAGCTTTTGACTGTGTGGATCACAACAAACTGTGGAAAGTTCTTCAAGAGATGGGAATACCAGACCACCGGACCTGCCTTTAGAGAAATCTGTATGTAGGTCAGCAGGCAACACTGAGAAATGGACATGGAACCACAGACTGGTTCCAAATAGGAAAAGGAGTACGTCAAGGCTGTATATTGTCACCCTGCTTAGTTAACTTATACGCAGAGTACATCATGAGAAACACTAGACTGGATGAAACACAAGCTAGAATCAAGATTTCCAGGAGAAATATCAACATCCTCAGATATGCAGATGACACCACCCTTATGGCAGAAAGTGAAGAAGAACTAAAGAGCCTCTTGATGAAAGTGAAAGAGGAGAGTGAAAAAGTTGGCTTAAAGCTCAACATTCAGAAAACGAAGATCATGGCATCTGGTCCCATGACTTCATGGGAAATAGATGGGGAAACAGTGGAAACAGTGTCAGACTTTATTTTTTGGGGCTCCAAAATCACTGCAGATGGTGATTGCAGCCATGAAATTAAAAGACGCTTACTACTTGGAAGGAAAGTTAAGACCAACCGAGATAGCATATTCAAAAGCAGAGACATTACTTTGCCAACAAAGGTCCGTTTAGTCAAGGCTATGGTTTTTCCAGTGGTCACGAATGGATGTGAGAGTTGGACTGTGAAGAAAGCTGAGCGCTGAAGAATTGATGCTTTTGAACTGTGGTGTTGGAGAAGACTCTTGAGAGTCCCATGGACTGCAAGGAGGTCCAACCAGTGCATTCTAAAGGAGATCAGTCTTGGGTGTTCACTGGAAGGACTGATGCTAAAGCTAAAACTCCAATACTTTGGCCACCTCATGCAAAGAGTTGACTCATTGGAAAAGACTCTGATGCTGGGAGGGATTGGGGGCAGAAGGAGAAGGGAACAACAGAGGATGAGATGGCTGGATGGCATCACCAACACGATGGACATGAGTTTGAGTGAACTCCGGGACTTGGTGATGGACAGGGTGGCCTGGTGTGCTGCGATTCATGGGGTCGCAAAGAGTTGGACACGACTGAGCGACTGAACTGAACTGAAAGCCAGATAATGACAACTGCAAAAAAAAGAGGAAAATTAAAACATATCAAAAGCCATTTTGATAAACCC